>NC_136263.1:146245649-146313149 GCF_964187855.1 Myxine glutinosa
GTATCTGCTTCTTCCTCTTCCCTGTCCATTCTTTCTTTTCCTTCCTCTTCTTATTTGTACAAAGTGTGAATACATTTCCTGTTCTTCATGTTTTTCCTCTCAAATCGACAGTCTTAGTGATTTCTCAATTGGGTAAGCGTGGCACGATTAAGAACCGCTCCAATCGGGTTTAGTTCCCGTTAACGGCCCGAATCACGGCTCGCTTCGCTCGGCGTGTCCACCAACGCCGTGGTTTGGGTGGGGTTATTTCCTTGCTTCACGGCCGGTGTTAGTACTTAGGTAATAGGACTAATTCGACCAACAACCCTATTTAACACCGATACCGGAAGGAACGTGATAGCCCCAGGATCGCGTCGGCTAGTAAAAAGGACAAGGGGATTAATCCCCCCTTGATAAGGGGGAGGCCGACGTTTGAGATCCGCAGCAATGTATATATATATTGTATATATAGTTGCGGTTCTGAGAAAGTGTACATATTTGATTAATAAAGGTTAAAGGTTTTGCCCCCATAGTTAGTCCACATGCAACACGTAGGTCACCTTAGAACGTTAGTTATTTCTTAGTATATGTGAGATAAGGACATTTCCAATAGTGATACCTGCGTTGTGTAAATAAATAAATAAGAGTAGGCCACGTTCATTTTACGGCCCACCCTCCAAATCTACCTCGTTGGGCAGCATCCATCCCGCGCCCCGATTCGGCTAAAACACCTTGCTTGCCAGCAGCGTTCGCTGCTCTTGGGTTTTCGCTCAAATCAGCCCAGATGCCACGAGGTAAGGCCTGGAAAAGGGGCGGAGCGCGAGGTTGGGGGTGTGGCCACGTCAAGGGCTGAGCCGGTAAGACCCCAACAACCAACCAGGGCTCAGTGGGCATGGCCTAAGGGGCGTGGTCAGTGCGCGTCGGGCACATTCCAGAGGGTTAGCTGGGCGGCGCGATATAACCGCGCTCACCAAGCCCTTCGAGAGAACTCGCGTGATAAGGACTGTGAAGGACTATTGGGAGAGGGCTCTGCTGTAAAGGACTGGCTGGCATTACGAATTGTACAAGGACTTGTTGGGAGCGCATTGCACTGCGAGAAGAACTCGCATGATTGGCGCATGACAGAGGCGCTGTTATCCTGATTGATTGAAAGGATTCGTGGAGGATTTGGCTTTGGGGCTTGCTGGAAGCGCATACAAAGCGCTGGTATTTCTATCACGTACGCGGTTGTGAGCCGTGAAGTAACCGCTAGCCCAGCCTACCGCTCCCCCCCATATAATTGTCCGATCCGCACCAACGACACGCGGAGAGCTTGCCTGCCGTCTACCATCTTCTTCGTTGTACGAGTCGGGGACCGGAGCGAGCTGTGGATCGTTGGACCCTCAACCCGACCATCTACAACCCCCGTGTGAGTCTGAGTCTGAGTGCAAATGGGCCCGTGTCCAGGGATAAGTTAAGACTGTTATTAAGGCTGCACTGTGTATTCTGTACTTCTTCTTCCTGTGTAAATAATTAATAAACCAATCTGTTCTCCCTTTTCCTCTTGATTCGACCGTTTTAGTGATTTCTCCATTGGGTAAGCGTGGCACGATTACAACCGCTCAAATCGGGTTAGTCCCTGTTAACGGCCCGAATCGCGGCTCGCTATCGCTCGGCGTGTCCACTAAAACCGTGGTTCGGGTGGGGTTATTTCCTTGCTTCCTGGGAGGCGCTAGTAATTAGGTAATAGGACTAATTCGACCGACCACCCTATTCAGCGCTGACCGGAAGGAACGTCATAGCCCCGGATCGCGTCCGCTAGATAAAAGACAAGGGGATTAATCCCCCCTTGGTAAGGGGAAGGCCGACGTTTGAGATCCGCAACAATTGGTGTCAGGAGTGGGGATTTGGAACCTGGGACTAAATTTTTTAGACTAAATTTTGGACACCAATTGTGCATATTGGCCGCAACAATTGGTGTCAGGAGTGGGATTTTACCCGAAGTGCGCTTAACGCACTCAAAATTCTGAGCGGCCGCAATTGCACTAACATCTAAATTTGAATCGTGCCATGGATAACCAAGGCGATCAGATGCCGGTGGGGGTAGAAGAGGAGATAGAGGAGGAATTAGAGTCAACCCAGGACCCCCGGGAAGAATTGGGACAATTGGGGGAAATGGAAGAGAACATTGATGAGGGTGCAGCAGTAGGGGTGGCAGGCGAAGAAAATGGCGGCGCCTCGCACATGGCGGCGAGTGTCGAGCCCACGATGCCAGGGGACTTCCAATTATTTATGGCACAAATGAGGGCCTATATGATCAAGGCGGAGCATAAAATGGATGAAATGGGTGAGCGATTGGAAAACAAAATGGGAGAGCAATTGGGAAATAAAATTGGGGGATTAGAAAGCAAATTGGGGGGATTAGAAAGCAAATTGGGGGGCCAATTGAAGGACGTGGCTGGCCAAATGGGAGAAATGAATGAGGGGTTCGTGGGGTTGGAAAACAGGATGGCCACCCGAGAGAATCAAATGAAAAGGAATGAAGGACGGGTTAACGGGGTTTGAAAACAGAATGGGTGGCCACATGAAAAATTTGGGGGAGAGCATTGACCACGGGTCGAGCGGGAAAAGAACATTGGTATGCGATGGGGTAGCGCGACTTGAGGAACGCGGGGAAAGCGAGGTTGAGCCAAGCACAGCCGGGTGGACCGGGGTAGAAATCGCGACACGGGGTGTGGAAAAGCCGACGGCCGCCAAATTTAAATATTTTATTTTATTAGCACCGGCGGTCGTCGAGGAAAAAGAAATTGAAATTATAGAAATAGTGAAAATTGGGGCTGAGGAGACGGCAGACTTAGAAAAGCAATCATGGGAGGAAGAAATGGAATATGTACAAAGTCTGCAATCGCATTGTGATGTCGTGCTGCCTACCCCAAATGAAAGTTTGCAGATACGGTTAGAGGAGAAAAGGATCACAAAGGTAAGTAGGGCTGTGTATGGCGCGAAAAGGTTTGGCGCGAAAGTGTTTGGCGCGAAAGGATTTTTCACGCGCTTGGGATCGCGACGTCACCTGGGCGCTTGTGGAAGGTCCGTGGTGCGCTGTACGAGAGTGAATGGCGCGCGTGTGCGAACGGCGTGGGAGCGTGAGTATGAAACCGAGAGCGAGGGAGAAGGCACAACGGAGTGTATTTGGGAAGAGTGTATTGAAACGGAGTGTGGGACAGAGTGCGGAACAGAGTGTGCGATGGATGTGGAGAGTGTGCGGGAGTGCACACCTGAGCGGGTGATTGGGTGTGCAATAGAGTGCACACCCGTGAGTGTTACGGAGTACGTAACAAAAGAGAGTGCGCCAGGATGTGTAGTAAGGGAGCGTGTGTGGCGTGAGTGCGCCTGAGTGGTGTGCACCTGAGTGTGCGAGAGAAGAGTGTGTGCGAGAGAAGAGTGTGCACGAGAGCGTGCGGTAATAGAGTGCAGGGAGTGTATGGGTTGTGTGCGTATGGAGCGGGTCGCGTGTGGGTGGGAGAATGCGACTCAAGCATCGACGCAGACCCGGGCAGCGTTTAGGGCAACGGATAGCTGACGCGAGCTCTCAGGGCGTGGTGTTCTTTGTGTGCTGCGAGGGCCGGCGGGGATCGTTGCCGCGGCAGCGTGCACGATTTGGGCCGGGCCCCGCCCTGTATGGTCGGTGCCGTGGCGCAAGAGGCAAACGGCACGATTCCAGGGGAGGAAGGCCAGGTTGGACCTTCGCCCCCTGGCGGGCGCGGTGCTCCGACCGGGGGAGGTTGGGTCATCGTGGAGGAGACCGAAAGGCCCCGCACCAGGATGGCACCTGGAACCTCGGTCCAAGTATGCCTCCTCCTCAGAATCTAAAATGCCGGACGGACCCAACCAACAGGAGACAGACCACCCATATGCATTGCTCGGCTTTGCGAAGCCGAGCTGTGAAAATGTATTTCCACCACGAGGCTCGAGGATAGTGAACGAATAGCAGTAGTGATGGTGAATGGTATCCGGTGTGGAGGGATGGTAGATCTACCATCCCTCACATTGTTTTCTTTCGGGCAGAGGAGCAGTAGTTTATGGGGTTTGGCAGTGTGAACTAGCCAGGGCGGGCTAGGATAACTGATAGGGATTTAGAAATGACAGTAGGGACATGAGATTTAAGTAGAGACATTGATACAAGTAGAGGGGACGTAGAGAGATTAGGTGGATATTAATGACGAGGGAAGTGCTAAGTGTAAAGGGAAGACGGGGAAAGCACCAGTATTAGAGGGAAATAGTTAGTTAGATGATGCTGTGTGTGTGTAGTAGTGTGGAGAAATTGTGTGTGAGTATGAGGATGCGCTTTAGGCGCAAATGAGGAATTGAATGAGAATCTTTGTGGTGAGAGTGAGCAAATGAGGCATTGGTCGAGGATGATGTGTGTGTGTGTGTGTGAAAGTGTATGAGTAGAGTATTGTGGACAAGTGTAAGTGTATTGAGTGATTGGCTTGCATGGGGTGCAAGTGAATAAATGGTGTGGAATAAATGGGGTGGAATAAATGGTGTGGAGTGAGTAGTGTGGAATGAGTGGTGTGGAGTGCATGGTGCGAAGGAGTGGATGGGGGAAGATGGACCCCTTCACGAATACCCGAGGAGGGTAGTTTAGAGTTAGGTAGAGGGAGTAGGTAAATTGTTTGGATATTGACATCTGTGGTGCAGATAGTAGCAAGTTGGTGCTTAGAGGGGTGCATGAGTGAGTGGAATGGCTGGGCGTGTGGGCTTAATTGGTGAGTATGGTTAAATGGGCACTCCGCCACTGGTAGTCTGTCGGCTAGGTGAGGTCACAGGTAGGGTCTGGGAGCCAGTCAGTGTAGTGTTCAGCGGGGCCCGAGTATCCTAAGAGAGGACCCGGGTAGCCCAATGCCAGAGAGGGCATCACGGGGTGAGAGAGCCAGGAGGGCCTTCCCCAGGTTAGGGTAGTTGAGGAGCTAGGCAAGATCGGGTGGCGACGTCAGTGGCGGAGGTGTGCAGGTAAGTAGGACCTGCTGGTAGAGCCACACGACCCAGCCCCGAAATTGTGCGAGGGCACAGTATTGAAAAATGGGGGGAGTGAGACCCCAAATTTGGAAGAGCACCATAGGATGGTCAATGGGAATTGGTTTTTAGAACCACATAGTTTAAAGATGCCAATTGGCAGGGCAAGACCCCGGGTAGTTTAAAGAATTAATGTTATTAGAGGATAGTTAGGATGAAATTTCTTCGCACCATCCACATCCACTCACCAAGGTGACAGGACTCCACACCAGGTTTTTGCAAATGATTTGGAATGAAAGACGCATCATGACGTGGGTGAGACATTGTGTTTATTCCATCCCTTCCTTCTTGGGAGGGTTTCGCTGACAAATTTGGCGGAGAGGGAGATATGGGAGACGAGACGGTAGAGATGGAATCTGTAAATTGTAAATACGGGGAAGGGCAAGGTAGTATAGATTGATATGGGGGGTGACGAACGGCTAGGGACGAGCTTTCTCCGCTCGCTCTCCCGCGCCCCTTATAATCGCATTACCTTGTGATGACGTGTACCCTTGCGCCCTTGTCCCCGCTAACCTCTGCTTTGTCTTTCCTCCCCACCCATGGACCCATTATCTTTTGTTGAGGGGAGTGTGCAGGTACCCTGAGTTGTGCGGCTGCACCTTTGCGCTGCACCCTGCTGCCTGTACCGGTACACCATATGGACCACACGTTCTGTGGCCTGGCACCCTTGCTGGGGCAGACAATCGCGGCAAACGTTATCTTGCCCTGCGGACCACTGTGTTTTTAAGTGGCATCAATGCCATGCAGTCGGACCACCTCAGTTGGCCCTGCTGGCCGAAATAAAAACGGACACGGTTTGTGCCTTTTTATTTCCTTTGGTGCGTCAGGAAAGAAGACTGAGTTTTGATGATGGCACACCGAAGACGAAGACGCAAGACGCAGCCAAGATGCAGCAACCCAGCAGCCAAGCACAAGACATCATTGATTATTTTGAAATGTGATTGTGCATTTTTTTTTTTGATGATTGTGCATTTTTGTGCATATTGGTGTATGGTGTATTGGTGCAGTGCAATGCATTGTTGTTTTCCTCTCCAAATTTCTCTTCTTTCCCACAAAAGAACAGGTCCTGGGTTGTAGTGTTGTAAATAAGTAGATTAGTCTTGTAAATAACATGCTCCCCACCGGCTTTATGTTTAGTTTGCGAATTCTTTCCGTAATTCAGTTAATTGTTAATTGTAGGCGTGAGTCTGATAGTCAGTACACAACGCAGTAGGTGGGACATATCTAGTGTTTAAAACTGTCGCACACAGGGTGTTAGGCTAAATGTAGAGGGAAACCACACCTAAGTGTCACACTAAGTTAAAAAGTAGTCCTGACCCTTGCATCAGAACCGGTCGTACTCACTTGTGTGGGTTCGGCTCGGGAACGAGCCTGGCGAAGGAGGGGTGCAGTGTTACGGTCCCGAGAGTGTAAATATAACATCATTAAAGGTTAAAGGTTTGCCCCCATAGTTAGTCCACAAGCAACACGTAGGCCCCTTAGAACATTAGTTATGTCATAGTATGTGTAAGAGTAGGCCATTTCCCTTGTGACATCTGCATTGTGTAACGAAATAATAAGCTTAGGTCCCGTTCATTTTGCGGCCACCCTACAATCTACCTCGTTGGGCAGCATCCATCCCGCGCTCCATTTGGCATCCCTCAATTTGTTACGCTTTGGGCTACCCACGGCAGTTTGTTACGCTTTGGCTGCCAGCAGCGTTCGCTGCCCTTGGGTTCGCTCGAAACCAGTCAAATGCCACGAGGAAGGCCTGGACAGAGGGAGGGGCGCGAGGACGAGGTGTGGCCGCATCAAGCAGCACGTCAGAAGGCGGTGACGGTAAGGGCAACCACCAACCAGGGCTCGGTGGGCATGGCTTAAGAGGGCGTGGTGAGGGCGCATCTAGCAAGTGCTGGAAGGTTCGCTGAAAAGGCTATATAAGCGCGCGCACAAAGCCCTTGAAAGGACGGACCTGGAGGACTGATGAGCGGGGGGCTTTGCAAGAGGACTGCAAAGAATCACGCTTCGTGAAGAGAACTTGCAGAGGATCAGCGCACTGTAAAAGGACTTGGCCGATTTGCGCTCTGTGAGAGGACTCCTGCGGGAGAGGCGCTTTGCCAGTGAACTATATTGGGAGCGCATACAAAGCCCGGTTCATTTATTACGTACGCGACCGTGGTTGCAAGTAACCGCCCAGCCAGCCCAACCTTTCGCCCCGCATTTAACCCCGTAATTGTCCGATCCGCGTCAACGACCCGCGGGGAGCTTCTGCCGCCCTGACCATCTCTTCGCGGTACGAGTCAGGGACCGGAGCGAACTGCCTGGACGCTATCATCCCTGGACCATCAACCTGACCATCTGCAATCCCCGTGTGAGTGTCTGAGTGTGAAACGGGCCCATGTTCTGGGCTAAGTTAAGACTGTATTAAGCTGCACTGTGTGTTCTTCTTCTCCTTCCTGTACAAATTGTAAATAAACCAATTGTTATTCCTTGTTTCTTCCTAATTCGACCGTATCAGTGTTTTCCTCCACTGGGTAAGCGTGGCACGATTCGGAACCGCTCAGATCGGGTTTAGTCCTTGTTAACGGCTCGGATCACGGTTCGCTATCGCTCGGCGTTTCCACCTACAACTGTGATTTGGGCGGGGTCTATTTCCTTGCTTCCTGGGAGGCGTTGGTAATTAGGTATTAGTGATTAGTCCTATGACCCTACCCAACGCTGACCGGAAGTGACGTCATAGCCCCGGATCCTGTCGGCTAGTAAAAGACAAGGTGACTCATCCCCCCTTGGTAAGGGGAAAGGCCGACGAGGAGATCCGCAATATATATATATATATATATATATATATATATATATATATATATATATTGTTGCGGATATGAGGATTGCATTTTTTTGATTGTGTTGTATTATATTGGAGATGGTGATGAACATTGTTGGATATGGCCCCTCCTGCCTCCAGAGTTGTATAAAGGTAAAAAGGGCGTCTCGGTAATTAGTCCGAAAGCATACACGTCAGCTAATCATAGAATACCCTTGTTCAGTAGCTTATATCTTATTATGTGTCTTAGAGTAAGGCTGTGTCTCCCATTAACTTAAATACTCCATTGCACCAAGTGAAAAAGATAGATTCCCTTCATTCCCATTCCCAAAAACCTCCATTTCCCCTTTCGTCAATTGCCATTCGCATTGCCAACCAACAATTGCCGCCATTGGCCACGAGGCAGGGTTGGGGAAGAAAGGCGGGTCCCCACCTCGTCATAGAGGGGAGGAGTGAGTCAGCCCCACTCAACCAACCACGAACAAGGGGTTGGACTTGGAGAGGGTGTGGAGAGAAACATCAAGGAGGTTCGCGAAGGTTGAGGGGCGGGGCCTATATAACCCGCAGCTGGGGCGTTCCCAGAAGGCAGATGAGTTTTTACGGGATGAGCTACGACAAGAGCGGAGTGTGTGGTTTTTTTGGTCAGAGCTGGGTTGGTCGTCAGTGGGGGCCAGTGTTTGCGTAGAGTGGAGGGGTTGCGTTGAGTTGTCGGTGGTGAGGAAGAGTTGGACTAAGCAAGAGAGAAAGAGTCCTGGAGTTAGTGAGAGAGGGAGAGAGGACCCGTCACGCCAGACCCCCCCACCAGCAGCGTTGGCTTGGCTCCACCAAGCAGCTCCGACCCGCTACCCCACGCACACGACAGGATCGGTGGCATCGGCGGCCGTCGAGGTCCAGCCCGACGTCCCGTGCGGGATCAAACTCCAGCCAGCTCCGTGCCTTCCTCCAGCCACCCACCTCCTGTCATTCCTGCCTGCAATTTCCATCCATTTGCGTACGTGAGTTTGTTTTGTTCGTGCTGTCCTGGGTAGTAACAATAAGTCTGTATAAGCTAAAGATTTCACTGTGTCATCTGCGTCTCATGTCCCTATAAATAAACGTGACTGCTTTCTGTTTGCTTATGTGTGTAAATAATAAACCCAGTTACTCTTCTGTACGTCTTCTTACTCTTTGCATTCAGTCGCTTTAGAGTTTTCCCGATTGAATAGCGGTGGCGCGATCGGGCCAAAGTTTGGGGTAAATCGGGTTTTAGTTAGGGGAATAACTGTTCGATCGCGGAGCCTCCGCTCGGCAAACATACCATCTTTAACCGTGTACCGTAACAATATGTATACATACTTGCAGAAGTACCCGGTATTGCCTGGTGGGGGTAGGGGAGGGGTAAGGGGAGGGGAGGGGAACAGAGTGGGGGGAGGGGAGAAGAGGGGGGAGGGGGAGGGGCGGGGGAGGAGAGGAGGAGGGGGAGGGGGAGGGGAGGAGGGGGAGGGGGGAGGGGGGAGGGGGAGGGAGAGGGGGAGGTGGAGGGGGAGGGGGAGGGGGGAGGGGGAGGGGAGTGGGAGGGGGAGGGGGAGGGGGGAGGGGGAGGAGGAGGGGGGAGAGGGGAAGGGGGAGGGAGGGGGAGGGGGAGAGGGAGGGGGAGGGGGAGGGAGAGGGGGAGGGGGAGGGGGAAGGGGGAGGGGGAGCAGGAGGGGGGAAGGGGGAGGGGGGAAGGGGGAGGGGGGAAGGGGGAGGGGGAGGGGGGAGGGGGAAGGGGGAGGGGGAAGGGGAAGGGGGAGGGGGAGGGGGAGGGGGGAAGGGGGAGGGGGAAGGGGGAGGGGGGAGGGGAATGGGGGGGAGGGGGAAAAGGGAGGGGGAGGGGGAAAAGGGAGGGGAGGGGGGAAAGGGAGGGGGAGGGGGAAAGGGAGGGGGAGGGGAGAAGGTAGGGTGGAGGGGAAGGGAGGGGGAGGGGAGGGGGAAGGGGGAGGGAAGGGGAGGGCCAGTCAACAATGACGTTGCAGTTCTCATGGTCGGAGTGCAGCACAACAATCGCGACATCGTCCTGCATCTTCGCAACAGCACGAAGCGGATTTTGGAGACTCACCGATCCTGTGACGCCATCCAGTACCGGCATTGCCGGGCGGGGGAAGGGAGACCCGTACATTCCCAACCCGTACATTCGCCCTCTCGACTCAAGCTCACTCGGACAAAAGCCTCGCACAAATTAGACCGTGAAGGCCCAATGGCCATGTCTATGCCACAAATCAAGTACGTGAGCGAGTCGGGCGCACTGAATTGAAAATATATAGAACGCTCATACTCCGTGAAAAGTGAAGCCGCCGTGTCACCATCTTGGTTAGCACGACTCGACCAACTCGCTTCGCGGATCTCGTTTGTTTTGAACGTGTGAATTACGTGCGAACGCGTAACTGAGTTTATGGCGGCAAGGAACATCACGTGATCGCTCTGAGCGAATCAGCGCGCTACTCTGCCACCGCCTCAGATTCCGTGCATAATATTCCTCGCTGAAATGCGCTGAGGTACAAATATGGTAAAAAAAAATTATGAAATAACATTTTTTAGGTCGGCCATGTTCTTCCCAGGCTCAATACAATGGCCATGTCTATGCCAAATATCAAGCACGTGAGCCTCTCCGTTTAGGAGTCTATCGGTAACATTACACACACACACACAAACTGTGTTTTATATAGATATATATTTATATATATATATATATATATATATATATATATATATATATATATATAGATAGATAGATAGATAGATAGATATATATTGTTGCGGAGATGAGGACTGTATTTTTTTTGATTGTGTGCTGTATTATTATTATTATTGTTTATTCTGCGCCCCCCTACCTCCGGAGCTGTGTAAAGGTGAAAGGGCATCCCATAATTAGTCCACAAGCATACACGTCAGCCAAGTAATAGAATACCCCTGTTGATAGTTATCTCTTATTCTGTGTTCTAGGGTAAGGCTGTGTCTCCCATTAATTGAAGTACTCCATTGCACCAGTGAAAGAGAATAGATCCCCTTTCATTCCCATCCCCAAAATCTCCGTTTCCTTTTACATCCCCTTCCGTCATTGCCAAGCCTCGATTGCCCATATTACCTCCCCTCCAATAACCGCCATTGACCACGAGGCAGGGTCGGAGAAGAAAGGCGTGTCTCCACCTCGTCATAGAGGGGAAGAGGGGCGTGCCCGCCCGTCGTCATCAAGGGCGGAGCCAGAGGGTCGCATGACCAACCAGGGCCGAGGTGAGCACCCCGATGGGCGTGTCCTGAAGGCCGGCGGCTTAATCGCCGGAGGCGTTATAAAGGCGCGCACGCAGGAAGCAAGTGAGTCGGTCACCAGGAGAGAGTCGTGAGGAGGCAGTCAGTGGCGTTGGTGGTCAGTTGGTTGCGTTGAGGAGTCGGTGGTGGTGGTCAGTTGGTTGCGGTGAGGAGTCGGTGGTAAAGAGTGAACGAACGCACAAGAAAGAGTTGAGGGTTTGGACCAGACGCGTCAGACGAGGCCTGGCAAGGCACGCGACGTCCACAGCAGCCACAACAGCAGCGTGGGGCCTGAACAGCGGCTGCTAAACATGCCGGTTGTGCTGCAGGACCCCCCTTGGACCTTCCTCTCCCTCCAGCCATCCACCTCCTGCCATTCCATCCTTCTTGCGTACGTGAGTTTGTTTTGTTTGTTCTGTCCCTGGGTATTTAATTAAGTCTGTAGGTAAGCTAATAATTTTCACTGTGTCACCTGCGTCTTATGTGCTTGTAAATAAACGTGACTGCTTTCTTTTTGCTTATGTGTGTAAATAGTCAATAAATTCAGTAGTATTTCCAAACCTTTCTTTGCCTTCGTTTTCCTCTTTGCATTCGTCGTTTTAGTATTTTCCCTCATTGAGCAGCTGCGGTGCGATCCGGCCAACGTTTGGGTGGAATCGGGTGAGTCGGGGATCCTGTAACGGTCGCGGTCGGACCATCCGCTCGGCCCATCATAACATCTGAACCGCGATCAGTAACAATTGGTGTCTGGGAGTGAGATTCGGGGCCCGAACCAAATTTTTAAAACATCAAAAAAAAAAAATTTGGTCAAAATTTGGAGCGGTGAAATTTGTTTTGTTTTACAAAAACCCGAATTTTGAAATCGCGCCATGGCTGGTCAAGGCGATCGAATGCCGGTGGGTGAGCTAGAGGAGGGGTTAGGAGTAACCCAGGATCAAATGGAGGGGAGCAATGAGGAGGCGGTTGAGGGAGTATCAGACGCACAAAATGGCGGCCTCGCGCACATGATTATTGTGGCGCCAAATTTAGCCGCGCCCGTGACCGTAGCAGCGCCGCCGATGGATTGGGGCCTATTTATGGAACAAATAAAGGCGCTCATGGTCCAGACAAGTGAAGACCTGAGGAATGACTTGGGAAACCAAATGGGGGTAATGGGGAACCGGATGGATGCTCAGAGTGAGCAATTGGGAGTAATGAGGGACGAAGCGAGGCGTACCGGTGAGGGATTAAAACATGGGTTAACGGGGGTGGAAAATAGAATGGCTGCCCAGGAGAATCAGTTAGAGGGGGTGAAAAATGGGTTAATGGGGTTAGAAAATAGGATGGAGGACAAATTGCGGGGGATAGGGGAGCAATCCGCCCGAGAAATTAAACAAATGGGAGAGCAGATAGAGGAGGTAAAAATCGGGGTAGAAACCAAACTGGATGCTCAGAGGGATGAATTGGGACAAATGAGGGCGGCATCTACAAAAGAAAGGGAGGAGATGAAGGAGGAGATACGACGAGGTGTGGGTGAGGAGGTTTCGGGGCTACGCGAGGAGGTAAAGCGAGGTGAGAAGCGTATGGAGAAAGAGGTGAGAAATAATACGGCTAGGTTACAGGGGGGAATAGAAGATCTGACGGAGGAGGTGGAACAGCTGACGGAGGGACAAAAAGAACTAGTGGAGCAGGTTCAAAAGAACACTGCGGTACTAGGAGGGTTAAAGGCGACACAAAAAGAAATTAAAAACGAATTAATAGCGACACAGAGGCAATGTCAGATGGTACGTGAGGAACTGACAATGAGGGTGGACGAGGTGACAGAGATAATGGAGACGAAGGACCGAGAGGTGAGGATGCACATAGAGACGGTCACGGTAGCCTTAGAGGACGAACTTGAGGAGACGCACCGGGAAATAAAAGAGGTGAAGCGAAAATTAGAGGAAGTGGAAGAAGAGGTGAGTGAAATTAAGAAGGGACGGACAGAAACTAAAAGAGAAATCCAGGAGGAGGTGATGGAATATGTGCAAGGTCGGTGCTCAACTCATAATGTGATGCTCACTAACCAAATAAAGAGTTTGCGGGTGGCAAAGGAGGTGCGGAGACGAAGTACGGAGGTGAGTGGCAATGTATATGATGTGAGGAAAGCTTCAGTCGGCTTGGGGATTGGTTTGGATCCGGGTGTTCGTGAGAGGCCGTTGGTGAAGTGTGCGAAAAAAGAGGTGTGCGAGAATGTCCGACCATGGGGTGTGTGAGGAAAAAGTGCACGCCAAGGAGTGAGTGTGCTGTCGAGAGTGAGTCGGTAGTAGCGCGTGTGCGAGGGGGTACATGGAAGCGCGGTGTGGTGAGTGTTACGGAGGAAGTAACGGAAAAGTGTGCGCAAGAGTGTGCGCGAGAAAGGTGTGTAACGGACGGGTGCATGAGGAAAGAGTGTGCTGTCGAGAGTAAGGGTGAGTGCGCGACCGAGAGTGGAGGAGAAAGTAGTGAGAGTGACACGGAGCGTGAGTTGGTTATGACAGGTGAGCGAGGATGTACACCTGGAATGGAAGGATGCACACCTGGAATGGTAGAGCGTGTGTGGGAATGCACACTTGAGTTGGTCGTGAGGCACGTGGTGGGGTGTGCGAGTGAAAGCACACCTGTGATGGTCACAGAGGAGGTGACCGAGGAAGGGGCGCGAAGAGGTGTGTTGGTGAGGTGTGCGAGCGACGAATGTGTGCCAAGGTGTTCGGTGGTCAGGTGTGTGACCAAGGCTGTGAGCGGAATGAGTGTACCGAGGTGTGTAAGGAAAGGTACGAGGAGCATGGGAACAGCTGGAGGTATGAGCAAGAAAGGGGTAGCGTATGCATGTAAGCATCCAGGTGAAGCATCGACGGTAACCGGTTTAGCGGTTTTTTTTTTTTTTTTTTTTTTTTTTAACAAGATCTAAGGCTCGTAGAGCGACTTATAGCCGAATCGGGCCCTCGGTGCGTGCCGGGCTTCGCGTGCCGCGAGAACCAGCGGGGATCCGAGCCACGGCAGGTTCAAAAGGACCGCCGTGCGCGATCCACGCTGGGCCTCGCGTGGAACGGCCGCGTCCGGGCTCCACTAGGCGGAGCGGGCAGCCCGATAGGAAGGGTCGTCATGGCGACCACTTTCTATTGAGACGTGCCGGCAGGTCGAGATCGGGACATTGGATGGCTCCATGCCGAGGTGGTGCATGGGATCTCGGCCCGGGTAAGCCCCCGTCCCTGCCCCGAATGCGGGACGTATCCAGCCGCTGGCACAAAACGACCCGCGTTCATTGCTCGGCTGTACGAAGCCGGGCTGTAGACGTGAATTGGCGCACCGAGAGGATGTAATAAGTAGACGGGTGATGAGGATAGTGTTTTGGCCCCGAAATTAGAAAAAAGCAAAATTTGATGATGGTACGGTGATTAGCGGTAAATGGCAAATTTTTGAATTGGCTGAAATTTGGTGTGCCAAATTGATAGTAGGACCTCCCCGATGTGGTGGGATGGGCAATCCACCCTCCCTCACAGGTGGGGGCAAATGCGCAATAGTTTATGGGGTGGCTATGACAACCGAGCCAGGGAGGGCTTGGTTATATTGATAGGGATCTAGCGAAGATGACAGTAGGTAACGTTAAGGTTAGTTAGTGACTGATACCTGTAGTGGGGACGCAGGTAGAGTAGAGTGGATTATAATGACGTGGGAGCGCAATAGTTTAAAGGGACGACTGGGGAGCGCAAGTTTCAGAGGGGAGTAGTTAGAAGAGATGATGCCGTGTGTGTGAGGATTGAACAGGTGTGATTGCACAGGTGTGCAACTGAACAGGTGTGTGGAGCAGTGTATGAGTGAGTGATGGTGATGTGTGTTGTGTTGACCAACTGGTCCAGGAAGAGGAGGAGGGTGCAGGTGGCACCAGGTATGATTGCACAGGTGTGCAACGACAGGTGAATGGAGGACAGGTGTATGGAATAAATGGTATGGAGTATTGGAATGGATGGTCGTGGAGTGAGTATGGTGGAAATTGTGGAGTGGAGTGGATGGTGCGAAGGTGTGAATGGGGGAAGAGTGGACCCCCATCACGGATACCCGGGGCGGGTAGTGTAAGTGTTAGGTAGTGGGTACAGGTAAATTGTGGTTGGATATTGGCATCTGTGGTGCGGGTGAAAGAATGGTCTTTGGATGGGTGCATTAGTGTTGTGGAAATGGCTGGGCGTGTAGCCTGTTAGTGTGTGTAGTTGGTTTGGGCACTCCACCACTGTGAGGATGTCGGCCAGGTGAGGCCGCAGGTGGGCTCTGGGAGCCGGTAGTTGTGGATGGGGCCCGAGGATCCGGAGGACGGACCCGGGTAGCCCAGTGCCAGAGGGCACCAAGGGGTGACAGAGCCAGGAGAGGGCCTTCCCCAGTTAGTTAGGTTAGGGTGAGGAGCTAGGTAAGCTCGGGTGGCAACTGCAGTGGTGGAGGTGTGCAGGTGGGTAGACCTGCTGGGAGAGCTACACGTCGCAGCCCAGAAATTGTGCGAGGGCACCGGGAGATGAATCGGGGGAGTGAGACCCCAAATTGAGAAGCACCACAGTTTGGTCAATGGGAATTGGTTTTTAGAACCCATAGTGTAAGTGGCCAATGGATTGGCAGGGAAAGACCCCGGGTAGTGTAAAGTGTGTTAATGTCATTTAGAAAGTAGTTAGGATGAAGTCTCCTCGCACCATCTGCATCCACTCACCTGAGGTGACAGGTACTCGGCACCATGCCATGTTTAATTATTTTTGATGCAAATGTTTTGGATTGTGAGACGCATCATGACGTGGGTGTGACATTGTGCTTTGATGTTCCATCTCTGCCTCCTTACGAGGATTGATGATGAATTTGGTGATGGCAAATTTTGAAGTAGAGGGATTGTGGAGACGAATTTGGTATAGGGGAAATATGGGGAAGTCGTGACAGTAGTGACGAATTTGTAAATGTGTAGATTTTTGTACATATGGGGGGTAAGGGCAAGGGTAGGGTATGTGACAGGGGGGTGACGTACGGTAGGGACGAGCTTTCTCACTTCGCCCTCCGTACGCATTTCGCCTTGCATTGCCTTATTGATGTGTACCCTTGTGACCTTACCCCTCGCTCAATTGTCTTTCCCCTTTTGTCTCCCACATGACCTGTGCGCCATTGGGTGCCGAGGGGAGCGTGCGTGGGTCGGCCATTGTGCGCCCGAAATTCCCAGAACCAGCTGTGTGCATCGATGCACCACATTATGGACCACATGTCTGTGGCCGAGCACCACTTATGGACCCCTCTGCTGGAACCGGCCATGAGGGCCCGAAATCTTGCTGGCGGACCTTGGCCACAGGGCACCGATGCCCCACAGGTGAACCACACGTAGTCGGCCCCTGTGGGCCATAAATAAAATAAAAACGGACACGTTAGGTGCATTCTTTTATTGCAAATAGGCCGCCAGCAAGGGAAGATGACAACACCAGGAAAATAATAATAACCAGCAGAGGGAGCCGAAGAGCAAGAGATCACCTGCAGGGTTAGGGGTTGTTGATTTTATTTTTATGGAACACTGATGAACTATGGTGACTGCACCGATTGGTGCTTGGGTGTGTATTGGTGCGTTTTTGGGTGCTTTAATGGTGCGTCGATGCAGAGCAGACTGTCTCCCCCCCAGAAAGAACAATCACAGGTCCTGGGTTAGTTTTGTAAATAAAAATAGCGTCATTGTAAATAATGCTCCCCACCGTCAGTGTATAGTTTGAAGACAATTCCGCAATTCGGTTAACTGTGGGCGTAAGTCTGTTAGGCAGGGTGCAATGGAGCAGCGGGACACATTTATTTATGTTTTAAAACTGTCGCACTCAGGGTCAGGTTAAAAGTAGAGGGAACTACACCTACGTGTCACACTAAAAATAAAAGTTGTAGGCCCGGGACGTGCCTAAGAGGAGGAGGGTGCAGTGTTGCGGAGATGAGGACTGTATTTTTTTTGATTGTGTGCTGTGTTATTATTATTATTGTTTATTCTGCGCCCCCCTACCTCCGGAGCTGTGTAAAGGTGAAAGGGCATCCCATAATTAGTCCACAAGCATACACGTCAGCCAAGTAATAGAATACCCCTGTTGATAGTTATCTCTTATTCTGTGTTCTAGGGTAAGGCTGTGTCTCCCATTAATTGAAGTACTCCATTGCACCAGTGAAAGAGAATAGATCCCCTTTCATTCCCATCCCCAAAATCTCCGTTTCCTTTTACATCCCCTTCCGTCATTGCCAAGCCTCGATTGCCCATATTACCTCCCCTCCAATAACCGCCATTGACCACGAGGCAGGGTCGGAGAAGAAAGGCGTGTCTCCACCTCATCATAGAGGGGAAGAGGGGCGTGCCCGCCCGTCGTCATCAAGGGCGGAGCCAGAGGGTCGCATGACCAACCAGGGCCGAGGTGAGCACCCCGATGGGCGTGTCCTGAAGGCCGGCGGCTTAATCGCCGGAGGCGTTATAAAGGCGCGCACGCAGGAAGCAAGTGAGTCGGTCACCAGGAGAGAGTCGTGAGGAGGCAGTCAGTGGCGTCGGTGGTCAGTTGGTTGCGTTGAGGAGTCGGTGGTGGTGGTCAGTTGGTTGCGGTGAGGAGTCGGTGGTAAAGAGTGAACGAACGCACAAGAAAGAGTTGAGGGTTTGGACCAGACGCGTCAGACGAGGCCTGGCAAGGCACGCGCCGTCCACAGCAGCCACAACAGCAGCGTGGGGCCTGAACGGCGGCTGCTAAACGCGCCGGTTGTGCTGCAGGACCCCCCTTGGACCTTCCTCTCCCTCCAGCCATCCACCTCCTGCCATTCCATCCTTCTTGTGTACGTGAGTTTGTTTTGTTTGTTCTGTCCCTGGGTATTTAATTAAGTCTGTAGGTAAGCTAATAATTTTCACTGTGTCACCTGCGTCTTATGTGCTTGTAAATAAACGTGACTGCTTTCTTTTTGCTTATGTGTGTAAATAGTCAATAAATTCAGTAGTATTTCCAAACCTTTCTTTGCCTTCGTTTTCCTCTTTGCATTCGTCGTTTTAGTCTTTTCCCTCATTGAGCAGCTGCGGTGCGATCCGGCCAACGTTTGGGTGGAATCGGGTGAGTCGGGGATCCTGTAACGGTCGTGGTCGGACCATCCGCTCGGCCCATCATAACATCTGAACCGCGATCAGTAACAATATATAGATATATATAGATATATATAGATATATATAGATATATATAGATATACGTATATATATAGATATATATAGATATATATATAGGATAGATAGGATAGGATAGGATAGGATAGGATAGGATAGGATAGGATAGGATTGATAGGATAGGATTGATAGGATAGGATTGATAGGATAGGATTGATAGGATAGGATTGATAGGATAGGATTGATAGGATAGGATTGATAGGATAGGATTGATAGGATAGGATTGATAGGATAGGATTGATAGGATAGGATTGATAGGATAGGATTGATAGGATAGGATTGATAGGATAGGATTGATAGGATAGGATTGATAGGATAGGATTGATAGGATAGGATTGATAGGATAGGATTGATAGGATAGGATTGATAGGATAGGATTGATAGGATAGGATTGATAGGATAGGATAGGATTGATAGGATAGGATTGATAGGATAGGATTGATAGGATAGGATAGGATTGATAGGATAGGATTGATAGGATAGGATTGATAGGATAGGATAGATAGGATAGGATTGATAGGATAGGATTGATAGGATAGGATTGATAGGATAGGATTGATAGGATAGGATTGATAGGATAGGATTGATAGGATAGGATTGATAGGATAGGATTGATAGGATAGGATTGATAGGATAGGATTGATAGGATAGGATTGATAGGATAGGATTGATAGGATAGGATTGATAGGATAGGATTGATAGGATAGGATTGATAGGATAGGATTGATAGGATAGGATTGATAGGATAGGATTGATAGGATAGGATTGATAGGATAGGATTGATAGGATAGGATTGATAGGATAAGATTGATAGGATAGGATTGATAGGATAGGATAGATAGATAGATAGATAGATAGATAGGATATATATATATATATATATATATATATACACACTAGCTGAGGTACCCGGCTTCGCCCGGGTTGAATAAGAATAATACAAATATATGATGAAAAGAACATGTATATTTTAGAGCAATATCACAGTACATTTCCTACATGACGTTTTTTCAATTTTCAATTTCTCAAAACCTCTGGGTATACAACATTTCTGGTTTTCTTACGTGGTGCCAAGACATAAAGATTGCTTGGTTTTCCAACCCTCGAGCAGCCCACGTACAGCTGGCCATGGGCAAACACTTGTTCTGTGAAGTTCAGGCCTACAACCTTCATTGATTGCCCCTGCGCCCTGTTGATGGACATAGCAAAACATAGCCTGATGGGGAACTGAATCCTCTTGAAGGAGAATGGAAGGTCAGGTGGAATAAGTGGTATCCTTGGAATGAATACTTTCTCTCCTCTGTATTGTCCTGAGAGGATGGTTGCCTCTAGGTCTAGGACATGCGGCATCATTTGCTGGATTGTCAATCGTGTTCCATGACACAGCTTTGGTGGATCAAGATTCCTTAGAAGCATGATTGGTGCTCCCACCTTGAGAATCAACCTGTGTGTTGGGAGTCCTTGAGGCTGACGACTGTTGAGAAACTCAGTTGGGACGTTTACTGCCTGATCTTCATGTCACTTTGGCAAGAGAATCATAATTTATTTCATGACCGGGCAGCGAACGTCATTATGTGCGACATTACGTCACTCCTACTGACGTGAAAACATTTGTTTTCCTTAAAAATATATTTAAAATAAATAAAATAGTACATAAATTAACAATAAAAGAAGCTAAAAAACAATTTAAAATACAATAAAAAGCACATTAAAAATATATAAATATGTACATACAGTATACTGTACGTACGCGCAACCACTGATTCTCATTCAAAACAGAGGTGACGTACAGTATTCCTTTACTGTGTCTGTGTTAGCCATGGGTCCGAAGAAGGATAATGCTCGTGTTTCCAAGCGTAATGTGGTTACGATGGACGATAAGGTAAATCTGATTAAAAGGTATGGAAAAGGTGGAAAAGTATCGGTGATAGTGCATAGACCTTATCGCGAATCAGAACCGCAATGCGTCATGGGATCGGAAAGGGGCAATAGCGCCGCCACAAACTACACCATGGAATTGCAGCTGGCCCGGTTTTTTTAACCATTGATATTAAAATAAAAAGTAGCCTCTAACCACCGGAATTTTATGCTGATTCCGAATCTGTGTCAAACTTTTCTCCGATGTGTAGTTCTTGAGTTATCAGCGGACATCCAGACAGACACACACACACACACACACACACACACACACACACACACACACACACACACACACACACACACACACACACACACACACACACACACACACACACACACACACACACCTCCTTTATTTATATATATATATATATATATATATATATATATATATATATATACATACATATATATATACATATATATATACATACATATATATATATATATATATATATATATATATATATATATATATATATATATATATATATATATATATATATATATATATATATATATATATATATATATATAGCCAGCACAGTGCTTTTAACCAAGTGATGGATTTTGTGATCAGGGAGCAGTTAGTTATCCAACCAAAGCGCATTGTCGAAACAGTGTGCATTGCTGGGAAGGAAACTTTGAAGCAATTGTGGACAAGTCAGCATTTGCAATAAAACCATACAAATACAACTGTATCCAAAATAACCTTCATATTAAAAAATCATCCAAACTAAATATAAAACGGCGAAGGAAGATGTATTACAATTGCTGCATTTTGGCTGTTAGAGAAAGTTAGTGAACATTTCAAAATGTCTACGAGTTGGTTCGATCTGTAATTTTTCCTTTTCGAAAGAAGATTAACAGGCAATACAAGGTATTCCAGACATTATAATTCAAAGATGGCACATTAACAGGAATCCAGTGACAAATAAACAACCATTTGAAAAAGAAAAACAGAAAAAGGTTCTTCTTTCTTTTTTACTCACCTTTTTCAAAAAAAGATATATAATAAAATGAGCATGTACATAGTTTGCGGCTAGGGGAGTAAAAAGAAAAATAATGGCAGCAGAATTGGCTAGATTTAATGAGCAAAATGAATGTTGATAGATAAAACAGAATATGCAACCTTGAAAAGCATCACTATTTGAGCATTGCTTGATCTGTACAACTAATACATTAGAGTTTCAAAATGTACACATATTACAACCCATCTTGGACCAGATTGTAAACGTTCCAGAATTTAAAACGGATATGTAGATCATAAACGTATTTTAAATGGTGCAACACAAATTAAGTTACGTGTTAATAAAGGAAATCAAAATCTGCAAACTATTAACGTACAAGGGACTGCTTTAACTCAGCCAGTGGACTTATCGACTTGCATACCAGTAGCTGCGGATCCGATCAGAAAATGACTCCGTCCTTACCGGGTGACACTGGGCCGCCGAGAGAGCAAACCAAGAAACATTTTTATTTCATTTCTGAAAGAGTAAATTAAGCTATGGGTGAATAAACCATCACCGCGATCACCACCAATAGCACCCATAAAGACGTCCACAAATTTATGATTAAAACGTTTACAATTCGGTTTTGCTTCCAGACACCCGGCACTGCAACAGACAACTTCCGATGGAAATGACCAGAAGCAAAAGGTATCTGCAGCGTGCCGACCCTCCCCAGCTTATCTTCACAGCCAACTGCAAAAGGTTGGGTCCAAGGCTCAGTCAATCTTGACGGCGGCGTAGATTTTGTGAATGAATATGTAAGCAGCATAAAAGCCTATTGTCCCCGTGAGCAGCCAAAAAGTGAAAACCATCAGGGTGGTGTATCCAAAATACAACAGTGATGGAATGAACTCCACAATTTCCAGCTGCAAGCACGACAAACATGAACAGCAAGTGCAATCAACAACCATTCTCAGAATGAGGACGGTCGATAAATATCATCTGAAGCATTGGATTTTGGTATTAAAAGCAAAAATAACGGTTGTCATTATAACAGACAAGTAGCAAGCAAGCATTCGTTTTCGACAGGCAATTCATATGTTGTAATATGAACAGTAATTTTCAAGCCCAAGATAAGCAAATCCCCAATATGCTGTAAACTGAGCATTTCCTCAGAGGCAATGTGCAATGATCAGTTTTGTATTGCTTGCGACGGACCTGTCCTTCCGGATGGATTCCCCAGAATTGTGGACGGGTTATTTATCTCAGAAATATGGTTTTGACTTGTAATAACCCCAAATAACCTCGGTGTTAAACGATACACCTTTACAGAGAGAAATTGGGTCTTACCCCCACCCTAAACCCTGGACATTTTTTGGGAAACTGCTTAAAACATTCCCAACCCCACCCCAACTCCTCACTTTTTATTACAATCACCAGTTTTCATTTCATCCAGTGGTTCAGGGATGCACACGAGTCAAGCAAACCAGCAATCAAAGCAAACACACAAGCCAAGCAAACACACAGGCAAAGCAAACACACAGGCAAAGCAAACACACAGGCAAAGCAAACACACAGGCAAAGCAAACACACAGGCAAAGCAAACACACAGGAAAAGCAAACACACAGGCAAAGCAAACCAGCAATCAAAGCAAACACACAGGCAAAGCAAACACACAGTCAAAGCAAACACACAGGGAAAGCAAACACACAGGTAAAGCAAACACACAAGCAAAGCAAACACACAGGCAAAGCAAACACACAGGCAAAGCAAACACACAGGCAAAGCAAACACACAGGCAAAGCAAACCAGCAATCAAAGCAAACACACAAGCAAAGCAAACACAGAGGCAAAGCAAACACACAGGCAAAGCAAACACACAGGCAAAGCAAACACACAGGCAAAGCAAACACACAGGCAAAGCAAACATACAAGCCAAGCAAACACACAGGCAAAGCAAACACACAGGCAAAGCAAACACACAGGCAAAGCAAACACACAGGCAAAGCAAACACACAGGCAAAGCAAACACACAGGCAAAGCAAACACACAGGCAAAGCAAGCACACAAGCAAAGCAAACACACAGGCAAAGCAAACACACAAGCAAAGCAAACACACAGGCAAAGCAAACACACAGGCAAAGCAAACACACAAGAAAAGCAAACACATGCAAAGCAAATCAGCAATCAAAGCAAACACACAGGCAAAGCAAACACACAGTCAAAGCAAACACACAGTCAAAGCAAACACACAGGTAAAGCAAACACACAAGCAAAGCAAACACACAAGCAAAGCAAACACACAGGCAAAGCAAACACACAGGCAAAGCAAACACACAGGCAAAGCAAACCAGCAATCAAAGCAAGCACACAAGCAAAGCAAACACAGAGGCAAAGCAAACACACAGGCAAAGCAAACACACAGGCAAAGCAAACACACAGGTAAAGCAAACACACAGGTAAAGCAAACCAGCAATCAAAGCAAACACACAGGCAAAGCAAACACACAGGCAAAGCAAACACACAGGCAAAGCAAACCAGCAATCAAAGCAAACACACAGGCAAAGCAAACACACAGGCAAAGCAAACACACAGGCAAAGCAAACACACAGGCAAAGCAAACCAGCAATCAAAGCAAACACACAGGCAAAGCAAACACACAGGCAAAGCAAACACACAGGCAAAATAAAAACACAAGCAAAGCAAACACACAGGCAAAGCAAACACACAATCAAAGGAAACACACAGGCAAAGCAAACACACAAGCAAAGCAAACACACAAGCAAAGCAAACACCCAAACAAAGCAAACACACAGGCAAAGCAAACACACAAGCAAAGCAAACACACAAGCAAAGAAAACACACAAGCAAAGCAAACACAGGAAAAGCAAACACTTCTCAATTTATAACAGAATTAGTCAGGACAAAAATCAGAGATGACATTAGTCAGGTTGCCAAAATGTTGACCCTGCAATGTTAACTACTGCAAACTTTTTTCACGGAAATGTGTTCTATATAGTTAGGAGAGTCAAATTAGCTTGGTTGCTACTTGTGCAACGTTGAGCATTTCTCAGGATTCAAGATGGCGGCCGCCACTATCTTGGATGTTGGCCAATTTTCAACTTTTGATCTCGATGACCTAGAGGGTCGTGTAATACTTCTTTCTAGGGGTTTTAGAGTACGGGTAGTCAATTTCTGGAGTTATTTTTTGGATATGGGGTCAATGTCAAGGTCAAAATGAAGGTCAAACTAAGAAACCTTAATGTATTGTTATTGTTCATAAGACATACCGGCACCAGAGACATGTGACACACAGTACCATGACCTCTATAGAGACGAGGTAATGTAGGTAGACTATTATAGACTTCACATTACAGACATTCACATTATTATTCGATTATATTATATTTATATTATATATATATGATACTATTATATTCGTCTTTCCCCAGGCCACTGAAACTGCTGGAGTAAGGGTAGTCGGCATGTCATACTTCAGTGAGGTATTCCCAATACATAAAAAAATGACAGCCAATTAGGCAAATAATAAAGCAAAAGCAAATAAAGGAAAAATAATAATAAAATAATAATACATATAACAAAGAACGGGAGCAGGAAGGAAACAAGAGCGGGAGAGAGAGGGAAGCACAACAACAGTGAACAGGGACATCAGGAGATCTGAAGAAGGGAGAGGGCTGGGGTGGGGTACACCGGATAAACAAGATGGACTGTTTGGTGAGCAAGGACTTTCAGGAAAGAAAACAGAATTTGATGGTGGATTTGGGATGCTCGTGGTCGAAGCGATGAAGAAAAGGACAAGTTCTGGTGTGCGATAGAGAAGCTGATGGAAAACGTGAAAGATGAGGAAGTTGTTGTGGTAGGAGGAGACCTAAATGGACACGTGGGAAGGAGTATGGATGGTTTTGACGGAGTTCATGGGGGTTACGGATATGGTGCGAGAAATGGAGAAGGTGAAAGGATTTTGGAGTTTGCTGATGGAGCTGATTTGTTGATTTGTAATACTCAGTTCCAGAAAGAGGATAATAAGCTTGTTACATACACGTCAGGTGGGTCGACGACAACCGTTGACTACCTGATGGTGCGTAGGCGAGATGGGGGGCACCTCCGGGACACAAAGGTGATCCCGGGGGAGGAGGCTGTTTCACAGCACCACTTGGTTGTCTGCGACGTAAGGGTGAAAGGTGCGAGGAGAGCTCGGCGGGTGAAGTACCAACCGAGAATGAAGGTGTGGAGGTTGAAAGAGGTGACAGTAAGGGAGGCATTAAAAGAGAGGCTGAGTAGGGTCGAGGATGATGTGGTTGAGCTTGAAAGTGGTTGGATGTCGATGAAAGCTAGTCTGTTGGGAGCCGTTGGTGAGGTATGTGGATGGACAAAAGGACCACCGAGGCACTCGGAAACATGGTGGTGGGATGATGAAGTTGGAAAGAGGATTGACGAGAAGAGGAAGAAGTTCAAGGAGTGGCAGAAGGCAAAGGGTACGGGTGCAGAAACAGCAGAGCATGAAAGTTATAAGGCAGCCAGGAAGGCTGCAAAGAAAGAGGTAGCAAATGCGCAGGAGGCATGTAGGAAAATGTTCGGAGAACGCTTGGATTCGGAAGAGGGTCAGAAAGCAGTATTCAGGATTGCAAAGCAGATAGCGAAAGAGAGGTGTGATGTGATGGGGGTGAGTTGCTTGAAGGATGAAGTGGGACAAATCATTGTCGACCCAGATGGAATTAAAGGAAGATGGAAAAGATATATGGAAATGCTGTTGAATACAGAGAATCAATGGGATGGCAACATAGAGAGTAACCCAGTTTTAGGACCGGCAGAGAAGATAACTGAGAAGGAAGTTGAGGAAGCGATAAAAGCAATGAAGGGTAGAAAAGCGGGAGGGCCGACGGGAGTTGTGGGAGATATGTTGAAGGTAGCAGGAAGTTGGGGTGTGAAGAGAATGACAGAGATCTGTAATCTGGTGGTGAAAGAAGGCCGCATTCCAGTGAATTGGGAACTGAGTACCATCGTCCCTCTATACAAGGGGAAAGGTGACCCTCTGGAGTGTGGCTCGTACCGAGCGATAAAGTTATTGGAGCATGGAATGAAGGTATTGGAAAGGGTGTTGGAGAGGAGGATGAGGAAGAAGTGAAGATCGACGAAATGCAGTTTGGATTCATGCCAGGAAGAGGAACGACAGACGCGCTTTTCATTGTGAGGCAGTTGCAGGAGAAGTACATGGAGAAGAGGAAGAAGTTGTTTCTTGGGTTTGTTGATCTGGAGAAAGCATTCGATAGGGTACCACGCAAAATATTGACATGGGCATTGAGGAAGTTAGGAGTGGAGGAATGGTTGATCAGAGTAGTGATGGCAATGTACAAAAGAGCGTGCACAGCTGTAAGGACGAAGGACGGGAACAGTGGTGAGTTTAAGGTGAAGGTGGGAGTGCATCAGGGGTCGGTACTAAGTCCACTACTATTTGTAGCTGTGACGGAGGTGCTGGCTCAGAACGTAAAGGAGGGTTTACCGTGGGAGTTGTTGTATGCAGATGATCTGGTGTTGATTGCGGAAAGTATGGATAGACTGAAGGAAAAGATGAACACGTGGAAGGAATGTATGGAGACAAAAGGTCTGAAGGTGAATATCGGAAAGACGAAGGTGATGGCAAGTGGTAAAGCATGTGGTGAGGTGGAAAGAACTGGGAAGTGGCCCTGTGCTGTGTGTAGGAAGGGTGTCGGAGTGAACTCTATTCAATGTACAATGTGCGCTGAGTGGGTTCATCAAAAATGTAGTGGTCTGAGAGGGTCATTAACCAGTGTGGCAGCTACATTCAAATGTAAGGTGTGCACAGAGGGGGCTGCAGATGGAGGAAATGTTGAGTTGGATCTTGGAGACGGCGTGAAGCTGGAAGGTGTGAAAACATTTTGCTACCTCGGAGACATTCTGAATGGAGAAGGTGGATCAGACTCGGCAACGGTTGCTCGAGTGAGATGTGCATGGAAGAAGTTTCGGGAACTGAGTGGCGTGCTGATGATGAGGGGAGTGTCGTTGAAGCTGAAGGGAAAGGTGTACACTGCATGTGTGAGAAGTGTTATGATTTATGGGAGCGAGACATGGGTAATGAACGTAGAGCAGCAACGAAGGTTGGAAAGGGTGGAAATGCGAAGGGTTCGACAGATGTGCGGAGTATCGTTGAGAGAGAGGAAGACAAATGATGAATTGCGAAAGATGATGGGAATAGAGCCTGTGATTGATGCTGTGAAGAGGAACAGGTTGAGATGGTTTGGTCATGTGTTGAGGAAGGATGAAAGTGACTGGTTGAGAAGAGTGGTGGAAATGAATGTAGAAGGAAGCAGAGGACGGGGAAGACCGAGAAAGACTTGGCTAAAGATGGTGGAAGAAGAAATGCGGGCAAGGGGGTTAAACAAGGAGAGATGCAGAAAATAGGGCAAAATGGAGAAGATCGTCATGGGGACCGCAAGGCTAACCCCTGCTCTAGCAGGGAAAATGGCCTTTAAAATGCATGTTGTTGTTGTTGTTGTATTTGGGATGGATTAACGGGTGTAGAAAAGATCAAGGTTTTGGATGGGGAAAATAAGAGATGGTGGTGAACAGCTGTTTTAAAGACCTGGAGGGAGGAGTCGAATTGAAGAGAGTGAGGGAGTTTGTCCCAGAGGCAGGAAAAAGAGGAATGAAGGTGAGCAGAGAGTCTTGATTTAGGCAGTTTAACCAGAAGAGGGTTGCTGGCAGATCTTGTGGCGACCTGCAGGAATATTTGGGGAACAGAGCACAGATAGAGCTGGGGGAGCAAGGCCGGATAGGAGTCGGTAGAAGACGGAGCGAACACCAACCTTCCTGCGGTGAGTGAGTGAAACGCCCTCGGAGTTAGCTTCATCACGGGAGATTCCAATGATTCTGAACGCTTTGGATTCAACAGCGTGAAGCTGACCTAGATGTGAGGCAGGAGCACCAGCCCAGTGTGGAGAGCAGTATTCCATCAAGGTGTGGATAAAAGCGTTGTGTGTGGAGAGAAGCTCAGTAGTGCCATGGAGGGACTTCAACTGGGTGTCCTCCGTCGTGTGGAGACTGGCTTTTGAGGCCAGCTTGGAAATGTGGTTTTCCCAGGAAAGATCATGGCAGCTAGTGAGACCCAAAAGCTTGGGTGACAGAACGTCTTCAAGAGGTTTGTTGAGAAATTAGATTGAAATGTTTTCCAAACGGTATTTTCGGAGAGACATAGTGAGAATGTGAGATTTGTCAGGATTGAAAGACATGTTCCACTTGTTTGACAAGTTTGTGATTTTGTCCAGGTCTGCAGAGAGTGAGGAGGCTGCAGACTGCCAATCTGAGGGTTGAGATATGCAGCGACAGAGTGGAGTCATCAGCAAAAAGATAGAGAGGATTTTCCAGAGTCGGAGAGATCATTAATGAAGACCAGAAAAAGCACAGGACCCAGAACACTGCCCTGTGGAACTCCAGCCTGGAAAGGAAGAGGAGATGGCAGAATTCCATTTAGAGCTACACGTTGACGATGAGAGGAGATTAAGTCCACGAGACATGAGTGGAGATTTCCAAGGATACCATTAGAGGAGAGTTTGGTGAGCAGTGCGGGGTGCCAGACCATATCAAAGGCACGTGATATGTCAAATTTCCTGTTTGGCATTGAGGACCTCCATCCATTGTTGAGACAGCAGAAGCAGCATGTCCAGAGCAGAGTGGCATGGTCTGAATCCAAATTGATCATCTGGGATCAAGCCATTGGAGAGGAGGAGGATTTAATATCAGAAGCGATGACCTTGCTGATGATTTGGAGCAGGCCGATTGGTCTGTAGTTGCAAGGATCTGTTTTTGCACCTTTTTGTGTGAAGTGGTAATGTTGCCTGATTTCCAAACAGATGGCAGATGACCTTGAGCAAAAGAGAGGGTGAGGAGAACAGTCTTTAAATGTCTTCTCAATTCCCATTTCCCCAAGCATCTTGAATATCACAGTTTTTTATTTGACCATCAATATGACTTTCACAAGGCAATATGTACCGGTGATATCGTTTCTTACATTATTAATGTCTGGGCCTCTTCTCTGAGAGACTTTTGGGATTCCTTTGTTGTAGTCCTTGATATCTCAAAAGTCTTTTACAGAGTTTGGGATTGGGGTCTGATATCCAAGCTTCCCTCTTCCGTCTTTCCTCCTTCACTCTGCTCTCTCATATCAAGCTCTCTCTCTCTGACCGTCTCTCTGACCGTAAATTAATACTTGACAATTCGGTCCTGTCTCCAACACTCTTATCTCCATAACTGGTGCTGGTTCAACATCTTCCCCCTTTCATGTCAACAGCAGTATCCCTCAGGGTACTGTCCTGTCTCTAACACTCTTCTTTCGTTTTTATCAATGACCTTCTTTCTTCTACAAATAACCAAATGCACTTGTATGCTGATGACTCGACATTACATTCCTCCATGTTTTTCCCATCTGCCCCATCTTTCCTCATTCGATCTACATCTTGTTTGATCACATCCACCACTTTAATTTCGGACTTGTACAAGATTTCCCTGTGGGACAAATGTAATCAGGTTAAGTTTAATGCTTCTAAAACTCAAACTCCTCCAATATCTATCTTATCTATCTATCTTATCTATCTTATCTATCTTATCTATCTATCTATCTTATCTATCTTATCTATCTTATCTATCTTATCTATCTTATCTATCTATCTTATTTATCCAGCTTATCTATCTATCTATCTATCTAATCTATCTAATCTATCTTATCTATCTATCTATCTTATCTATCTTATCTATCCTATCTATCTATCTGAAATCCTATCTATCTATCCTATCATCCTATCCTATCCTATCTATCTATCTATCTATCTGATCTATCCTATCCTATCCTATCCTATTCTATCTATCTATCTGATCTATCAGTATCTACAGTACTGAAACTGCTCTCCTCAAAATCACCAACGACCTTCTCCTCTCCTCTGACGCTGGCAACCTCAACATTCTCGTCCTCCTCGACCTCAGCGCTGCCTTTGACACCATCGATCACACTATCCTCCTCACCCGACTTGAATCCACCTTTAACGTTACCGGCACTGCCCTCTCTTGGATTAAATCATACCTCTCTGACAGATGCCAGTTCATCTCCATCAATAACTGCAAATCCCCCACTGCTCCCCTCCCCCAAGGTGTCCCCCAAGGTTCAGTTCTTGGCCCCCTCCTCTTCATCCTTTACCTGTCCCCGATCGGTCACTTAATCCGCCGTCATGGTCTCCAATTCCACTGCTTCGCCGATGACATCCAGCTTTTCATCTCCACCAAGTCCGTCTCCACCGACACCCACTCTATCCTGACAAACTGCATCACTGAAATAAAATCCTGGCTTCAAATCAACTTCCTCAAGCTTAACTGTGATAAATCTGAAATAATCATCATTGGCCCAAAAACGCTCACAAAATCCACCCATAACTTTGCCCTCAACATCGACGGTATCCCAGTATCCACCTCCCCTCACATCCGGAATCTTGGCGTCATCTTTGACCAAACCCTTTCCTTCGACAAATACACTAAACAGATCACAAAGTCAGCCTTCTTTCACCTGAAAAACATTGCCCGTCTCCGCTCATCCCTCTCCTCCACGGCTGCAGAAACCCTCATCCACGCCTTCATCACCTCCCGTCTGGACTACTGCAATAGCCTCCTCTATGGTTCACCCTCAAAAATCACCAATAAACTCCAATACATTCAGAACTCCGCTGCCCGTCTACTCACCCATTCCCGGACCCGTGACCACATCACCCCCGTCCTTTACAAGCTTCACTGGCTCCCCATCCCCCAGAGAATCCAGTACAAAATCCTCCTCTTGACATACAAAGCCCTCCATAACCTGGCCCCATCCTACCTGGCTGACCTCCTCTCCAGACACACTCCCACCCGCAACCTCCGCTCTGCTGGTACCAACCTCCTGACCCCCTCCATCCGGACCAAATTCAGATCCTGGGGGGACAGGGCCTTCTCCATCGCTGCTCCCACCCTCTGGAACTCACTACCTCACACCATCAGAGACTCCTCCTCACTCACCACATTCAAAACATCACTAAAGACCCACCTGTTCAACACTGCATTCAACATTCAACCCACAGCATTTAACCCCTGACTATCTCTTCTCCTTCTCCCTCCTTTTGCTTTAAATATTTCCCTATTGATTCTTGTCTTTTTGCAATTGTTGTTTTCATGTATTGTTATGCATTATGTTTGCCACTCTGTCAAAGCGCCTTTGGGCTTCTGGAAAAGCGCTATACAAAATAAATGAATTATTATTATTATTATTATCTATCTATCTATCTATATCTATCTCTATCTCTATCTCTATCTCTATCTCTATCTCTCATCTCTCATCTCTCCAATCTCCGTTGAAAGCTCCACAATTACACCATGTAATTTAAAAAACCTACTAGGTATTACCCTATCATGGAATTTATCCTGGAATCCACACATAACACAAAATAGCAAAGTCTGCCTCGAAGAAACTAGGAGTCCTGTTCAGATGTCGAAGATTCTTCTCTCAACTGTTGCTTCAACTATATAAAGGATTGATTCGTCCTTGTATAGACTGCTGCTCTCAAATCTGGGGAGGGGCTGCAACAGTGCAGGCCTTTCATGCACGGACTACTGCAAATGCGAGGGAGGAGTCGCCTGCTATAGTCGTTTCACCAGCAAGCAGATGGACATCGAAGATGAAGGGGAGCTAGGTGTAGATGATGATGATGATGATGAAGAGTAGTAGAGGATTGTGACCGCTGATGGCTGGTAATACTGTGCTCAATGTCTCAATAGAGGTCATGGTACTGTGCGTCACATGTCTCTAGTTTGGTCGTCATGTCTTATGAACAATAACAATACATTAAAGTTTCTAAGTTTGACGTTTGACCTTCATTTTGAACTTGACATTGACCCCGTATCCAAAAGATAACTCCAGAAATGGACTACCCATACTCTAAAACACCTAGAAAGAGGTATTACACGACCCTCTAGGTCATCGAGATCAAAAGTTGAAAATTGGCCAACATCCAAGATAGCGGCGGCCGCCATCTTGAATTCTGAGAAATGCTCAACGTTGCACAAGTAGCAACCAAGCTAATTTGACTCTTCTAACTGTATAGAACACATTTCCGTGAAAAAAGTTTGCAGTAGTTAACATTGCAGGGTCTCATACAGGACATATAGGAGCGGCAACTAGACTACATGCAAAGCAGAATAAAAAATAAAAAAACGTGTACAGAAATAAACTAGAAACATCCATTGAGCTCTTTCAGATGCACAGTGATCGAATCTATAGAGCAGTGAATTATCTTAATCACAAATAAATCGATTAGATCCACAAAAGCTCACTAAAAGGAGCAGAAATTGCTTACATAAAATTCTTTGAAATACTTACCTTGTTGAAAAAGTAGAAGATAGCATACATAAATACATAGAATGCAGATCCACCCGACACTACAAAGGTTTTCCACCACCAGCGGTAGTCCTGAAGGGGGAGACACACACACACACACACACACACACACACACACACACACACACACACACACACACACACACACACACACACACACACGCACACGCACACACACACACACATCAATACCTATCCACAACATGTCCTAAAAAAGGTAAGCATGATTCACACAACTGCACCCATGTAATGCCATCAAGATGTTTACATTATAAAAAAAAAATTGGGAAGTCTATTTCCTTTTTTGCATCAAGGGAAGGTCAGGTCAGGTATGGGAGCTTGTGTCAGAGCAGCTAGTCGCCACGTCCACTTTCCACCAGTATTTCAACGACCTCCATCTGGCCATCCTCTAGGCAGATGCCCGGCCCATCCCCATCTCCTTGAGATACCAATCAACTTGCTGCAACCACATTGCACGTAGTCAGCCCGTCGGCCTCATGCACTGATAAAGTTCCCTCACTGGGAGAATATAGTGAGCAGGATCAGTGTCAGGAAAATGAGCCACGTTTCCATACAGCCACAGTTGACACTCATGGACGGTTACAGGTAACAAATCTCATCTGAGTCTCTCTCAGCAAACGCTCATCAGACACAAAGTCTAACCAGCGATAGCCAGAGATTCTCTCAAGAGACCTGGTACTAAAGGAGTTAAGCCTTTGTCTCAGATACTTGATCAGAGTCCAAGCCTCACATCCATAGAGCAAGACTGGAAGCACCAAGGACTTAAATACTCAGACTTTCATCCTCCTGCATAGAAAACGACAGCTCCACACCCCACGGTCCAGTGAATCCACGACTCACCAGATCCCTCGAGCCCAGAACATGCGGAGATATTAATATCATTGCCAAGGTAAGTGAATCTCTCTGACATCAACATCCTCGCCACAGACAGGTACAGACAAGATAGCAGTATCCAGGATGTCATTGAAAGCCTGGATCTTCGTCTTGACCGAGGAGACCCATATCCCCAGTTAGCTCCGACTCCTCATTCAGTGGATTGAGGGCCCCCATAAAGATGTCCAGCATCTCCGCAAGGATTAATGCATCATCTGCGAAATCAAGGTCAGAGGTCTTGACATTCCCAAACGATGCATCACAGCTAGATCTCACCGACATCCTCCACATAATTCAGTTCATACAAGTGTTGAAAAGTGTGGGGGCCTGTAACAACTGTAAATAAGCAAGAGATGGAACCATCACACCTCAAACCACTCTCAGTACCAGGGTATAGTTCATAAATCAGATAGATCAGCTTTGGTGGCACCCCACAAAGACCGAGGATCTTTCAGAAGATATCCCAATTCACTGAGTCTAAAGCCTTGCGTAGATCAACATAGGCTGCAAGTAGCCCCTGCTGAAACTCTGGCCCACATCGGTGAGGACCCAAAAACCAAGGATAAGGGCAAGCATTGACCTCTTTGATGTAAAGCCAAACTACTCTTGGCATTGGTGCTCATGGAGATGGTGGCAAATCAAGAATTATCCGAGCACAGACCTTGCCCGGCACATAGAGTAGTGTCACCACTCAGTAGTTGCTGCAGTCCTGGCGTCACCCTTCCCTTTCCTGAGGGATAACTTCCAGTCAGTTTGGAAGATGCCTGTGCTCCAAACAGCACAGAACTGCATGCAACAACACGAGTACAGCAATTTCACCAGCCTTGAGAAGTTCAGCATGGATGCCACAAAATCCCAGAAGCTTTGCCCCCATTCAACTGGTTCAACTGCAGCTTATGTTTCCACATACAAAGGAGGTGCACAGTTGATTGGAGGGTCAGCAAAAGGGATAGTAACACCCCTGACATCTGACTCAACAGCTGGTGGGTCAACCTGGTATGGCTGCTCAAAGTAATCGGCCCAGCGGACCTTCACTTCAGACTCGTCTGTCAAGAGCTCACCCCATCCGCTCTAACTGCATTACACCGAGGGACAGGCTTGGAGGATTGCAAAACACTGATTCCTCTGTAAGTAGAATGAGAATCACTTGACCACAGGCGATGCTCTACCTTTCACGGATTCCTGGCACATAGGCCTCCTTGTCTGTCCTCGGCAAACATACAGTTTTACACCTCAGCTCCCTGAACAGCTCAGTTCTGCCATCACACCTGGCCCTGGGACACTGGTCAATAGTCAATAGTCAATAGTCAATAGTCAATAGTCAATAGTCAATAGTCAATAGTATCCAGTGTTCCTTGGGAGACAAAGTTCCTCTTTGCCTGACGGTAGGTTCCAAAACACCCAACAGCAACATCAAGGATGCTAGTCTTGAAGGCACTACAAAACTTCAGAATACACTGAAACACCCAGATCCCCTAAACCCCCACTTAACACATTCACAAACTCCTCAACTACCCTATCATCCTTCAGCTTGCCAACATCCAGCCTTGGCTGACATGGAACCATTCTCTTGGATTTGAGCCGCAGCTTCAGAGCTGCTACAACAATCCTGTGATTGGCATTGTGGAACTGAGCAGTCCGGTAGACCCTGCAGTTCTGGAGCAACCTCCATCGACCATCAACGAGAGCATGGTCAATCTCCTTCGCCAAATCACCAGCACTGGAATAGCAAGACCAGTGATGTGGCTGTGGGTGCTGAAACCTTGAGCCAACCACCCCAAGTCCACAATATCTTGCGAAGTCAAGGAAGTTAGTGCTATTCTGGTTAATGGTTCCAGACCCATGAGGACTAACACATCTTATAACCATCCCTATCAATGCCAGTCGATGTATTGAAATCCCCCAAGACTAAAAGCTTATCTCGCCATTGGCACTGATCAACCACCGATTTGAGCACAGCATATAATGTCCCCTTGTCAGTGAGATCACTGGTCTCAGTCAGAGCATATACAGAGAATAGATAAATGACACCCAGAGAATGACATAAGAGTCAGCTTGTTGGACATGGCTGCAGCCACTACCTGGGCATGGTAACTATCAGAGTGACCAGACCAGTAGTAGGTGCAGCCACCTACCATGATCTCACCACTTTCTAGTCTCTCAACCTCAGAAAGTGCTGCAATACTGATGTTCCGATGCTGGAGCTCAGATGACTGCAGGGACAGGTGATCATCCTCTCTTAGAGTGAGGACATTCAAGGCACCATTCCAAAGGGACAGCCTCAGGTTAACCCAAGGAGACATCTTGTGGACAACATCAAGTTGAAGGCTCTACCTTTTTGTGATGTATTTTATATTCTGCGACAAACAAATATGCATCTCTACAATTTAAGTAAACAAGATACAACTATTGTTGATAAATATTATCAATTAGCCACTCTTTCATCATGAAAAACAAACTTGAGATGGTGGTTCATATCAGCTGTAGCTGACCCCACAAAAAGCGAGGAATAATTGGTGCAGTTAAAGTAATAACATTACATGTTCCATCCACAATCACCCACCATCATCCCCTCTTCCCACTCGAACCTTTGAAAATATGTGGGAAATGCAGCCAAAAATGCAAAATGCCTCAGATTACGTAATGGTTGATTAAAGAGGTTACATAATCATTGAGTATCAATAAAAAGTGATATAGAAAATCCTAAGCCATTATATCAACTTTTTTTTAAACACATGCATGAAAACTACCTGCCAAAGTCATAGGTCTGAAGGTGCTCCATAAACTGCTGTTTCTCACTTTGTGTACAGAAGGTGAGTGGAATTTTATTGAAACTTGAACAGGTCTATCGGTCATAACATTGTTCGCTGCCACTGTTGTCAGACGTTCTTGTCTCAGATACAAGGCTTAGCAAAAGGGATTGAAGAGCTTAGCAAAAACTTAGATATACGAATTGCAAAAATATTATTTTTTAAATGCATTAACAGTATGGGAAATAAAGATGAATTGACATGAACCAGCCCCCCACCTCCGCTTAGCCCCCAAACAAACAACAACATGCATTTTAAAGGCCATTTTCCCTGCTAGAGCGGGGGTTAGCCTAACTTTGTGTACTCAACAATAATAAAAAATAAAAAAACTTGGCAGGCCCTACCTCTGCACACAGCTGGAAGTAGACCATCACAATGCTAATCTGGGCACAGCAGATCACCAGGATGATAAATACCAGGAAGAGGAAACCAAACAGGTAGTAGAAACGGTTCTCCCAAATTGCCTGTGGGCATCATGAGGGAATACTTGGTGCACAGCTACAGGACGTCACAGCATAGATTGTTGTTTAAAAAAAGTTGAGAAAAGCAGCTAAAGATGAGAATAAATATCTCAATCCAACTTTTTGCATCTCACATGCTCAACTGAATCAATACTGTAAGAGGGATGTTTGTCTTTCTGTTTGTGTGTCACCATTTTTCTCAGAGATGGCCAAACAGATCTTGGTCAAACTTTCAGACATTAACCAGTGATTCCCAGGAGTGTTTTCGGCCAAAAATATTTTGAATTTTTTGAAAAGACAAAGTTGGGATTTTTTTTTTTTTTATAATCGCTCTATTAGTGCTTACGCCTTTGGAACTATGTGAAAGGTAATGTTAAATGATCACCGACCCCATTCCTTTGTGGGTGTTGGGAAGTGTTTTGGGCCCCCACAAAAAAATTCGAAAAAAATAATAATTTGGATTTCTTTAAAACGCCAACAGACAACAGCAACGGACAATGCCGGGTACCCCTGCAAGTCTATATAATAATATGCTAAGGCATCGAGGAGGGTCAATCCTTTTGGAGTTAAAGGCTTCTTCCCCAACAGCACACATATACCACACCCTGCTGACCCCCACCCACTCAACCCTCCCCCCCACGCCCCCTCTTCCCCCCGCCCCCCCCCCCCCCCCCCCGCCCTCCTAGTCAGACACGAGATGTCGTCCCATGTTGCAAACCACTCTTCGATTTTCCTGTCGCCATCTTCCTTGGCGTCCACATTGCTAGGGATGCCAACTTTTCTTCTTCGGGAGGAGGGAGTTCGACCGCTCACATTACCCACGCTGGGCCGGCTGTTCGTATAAATCAGTCTTCATGCCCTGCTAGTGTGCTGAGCAACAGTGTACAATGTAGTAGCAAACTTTGCTTCCCCAGGGGGAGGGTGTCCTATCTTCTCTTCTCCTTCTATATAATAATACTCAAAGGCTTTTCTGTTGTGGTATTTTTACCATGGGCTTCTGCTCATCCAAGCAATAAATAAGCAGTGTACAATCTTTCAAACAAAGGGGATGCTGTTTCAGATACGAGTGAGTGATTTACTTGTCAGTGTTTGAACAGGCATGGTGAGGTGAGTATTGTATGATTTTGTTATCGTACTACTCAGGTTGGCAACAAGAATAACTGGCACTGCCACTAAAAGATTGTGGAGTGGTGTTAAATGGTGGTGGCAGGATGCAGATGTGGGGAAGAAACATACACTGAATATGAAGAACAGCTCGATGAACACTGCACCAAACGGTAATATTCCCGCCATCAGGATTCTAAAAGGTAAATGAGAAGAAAAAGAGAAATCAAACTCTCAAAAGAGACATCATCACACTTCATTTTGGTAAGAACAAATGGACAATGCCACAGACACATTTCTCTGAGGTTACATGGAAGGATGCAAGAGATTTCTTTTACAATCTAAGCATATTTAACCCTTTGAGTATGGGATTTTTTTATGGTGGGAATGAATGCAATATGGTTACGGGAATGCAACCATGTACTGACGATCTATTTATAGGTATAGGTATAGTCGATGACGTGTAGTAACGTCATCCGTACACAAAACTTTTTCGCGGGTTGCGGCAGTGGACGTCATCCGTACTCAAAGGGTTAAGAACTAACTAGAACGACACTCTTCGACGTCACGACGTCGACCAATATGCCTCAGCCCACATTATTTCATCATTATAATACTTGTACCAAGTTTTATTCAAATCCATTCAGCTGTTCTCAAGTTATCACATTTTTACCTGACATAACCTCTGACCTTTGACCTCTTGACCCCAAAATTTCGTCAGTCCATGTTTACATCATTATACATACCTGTACCAAGTTTTAATTTAAATCTCTTCAGCTGTTCACAAGTTATCACATTTTTACCTGACATGACCTCTGACCTTTGACATCGGACCACAAAATCTAATCAGTTAATCTTTACACCATGATACATATCTGTACCAAGTTTGAATGAGATCACTTCAGCCATTCTCAAGTTATAGACCTATTATGGACTTTGATCTTTGAACTCTTGACCACAAATTATAATCAGTTAATCTTTACATCATGATACATATCTTTACCAAGTTTGAATGAGATCACTTCAGCCATTCTCAAGTTATAGACCTATTATGGACTTTGATCTTTGACCTCTTGACCACAAATTATAATCAGTTAATCTTCACATCATTATACATACCTGTACCAAGTTTGAATTCGATCACTTCAGCCATTCTCCAGTTATAGACATATTACAGACTTTGACATTTAACCTCTTGACCCCAAAATCGAATCATTTCATCTTTACATCATTCTACATAAATGTACCACATTTGGTCAGAATCCCATCACTGGTTCACAAGTTATCGTAGTAACAGGCTTGTTACCTAACATGACCTATGACATCGAGACCCCAAAATCTAATCAGTTCATCTTTATCTTGTTGTGGAAGGAAATTAATTGCGTACGTAATTTGTGTAAGTTAAGTGGATTTCCTTGAGCCTCCACCTGATGTGGCAAACACTTAAGTTTTAATTGGGTACTTAAGCTTCATAAATACATATATTAATCAGCATTAAGTGTATTCTATTTTATTTGTCTGAGAGCTTTGGACAAGTTTGAAATCTGTGCAACTGACAAATTCTCGCAGGGCGGGCCCGTGCGCAAATGGTTGCTGCAGCAACCTGCCTGCTCAGAAAAGCTTCCCGCCGTTTGTTACTCTTATCTTGGGGAAATGAAGGCCAAATCGCTGTTGCATGACGTTCTCCACACCTGGTGCGCAATAATTAAAATTACAAAGCATACTTTGATTTCCAAAGTACTGTCTATGAGTTCGTAAAACTTTAACCGTATACTCAAATGGTTTGGATTATAGAACAAACATTTTATTATTAGTAATATTTTGTAAAAGCCGAGAGAAACTTTCTAAAACTACTTTTAATAAGTGTTGAGCTCCATGCAAGGTTACGCCGGCACATCCCACTAAAAAAGATTAGATTGTGACTTAGCAACGACATTTAAGGAGTGCCGTTCTCTGAAGAATCAAATGAATTGCACACTTTTTTCAAGTCAACACAACTGTGGGTTATGCGAATGTTCTGAGACAAAATGGGAAATGTATTATGTTATAACTGTATGCTTCACAATAACTGAGAATTGTATTTTCTGTAACCTCAAATCTCTCCCAAAATGAAAGGAATGGACAAAACCAGATTGCCTTCATCACGCTTGAATCTCTTGCAACTTTCCTAATCTCGTTCCCCCCTTCCTCTCTCTCCTCCCCTCAGCCCAGCCCCATTCTCTTTTTCTTCACAAGTATAAGAAAGGCTGTGCTGCACAAATGCTTCAGGATTTTGCTTAGAAATTGGTGTGTGTGTGTGTGTGTGTGTGTGTGTGTGTGTGTGTGTGTGTGTGTGTGTGTGTGTGTGTGTGTGTGTGTGTGTGTGTGTGTGTGTGTTCTTTTTGGATTTGTGCCAAATGGTTTTCTGTATTCCTTTGATGTATATCTTCCTTGTAACATAAGCAAAGTCCTCCACATTTCATTAAAAATCAGTCGATTGTCTTCTGAACAAGTTTGGACACTAATTTTTGAGTATCTATCATTCAAGGCTAAATTAATTAGTTCCACACCAATCTCATTATACATAGGTGCACCACGTTTGAATAGGATCCCTTCAGCCGCTCTCAAGTTATCGTGGTAACAAAAACCTATCACAGACGGACAGCTGGACAGACGGACAACCTGAAAACCTAATGCATCCAGCAACTTTGTCGGGGGAGGCATAAATATTCCAACTACGTTAGACAACTTTGGGCAAGACATTGCAAAATAAAAGACAGATGTCCATGATCTGACGTTGATGAAATTTAATTTGTATTACCCAGAGATGCAAAAAGTGAAAGATTACAGAATTCATTGGCTGTGGTAAAAGAATGGAGAGAAAACAATAGGTAGGCATACCAATGAAAATCCAAGAAAATGCACATATACACACCTGTCCTGTTATACTGCTGCTGTTCACACAGCTTCTCACAGGAAGGGTAATATGTTTTAAATCAGTTATAAGCTGGGTTGACAAACGTCACCTCTAAGCGGTACGCAGTCACCTCTAAGCTGTCAAGTCAGGGTTTGATTCCCAATGCTGCTATAAAATGTCATCCCGGTGTTTTACAGGCAGGGTGATTCGTCAATGTGTGTGCCATCCCTCAGATGGAAGTTAAACTGGGCATCCCGTCTGCCAGCATTATTTGGTGAACAATAAAGATCCCACGGTGTATTTTGTGAAGAGTCGGCGAGTTATCGCCGGCACCATGGACAAATTCCAAACTCAGCGGTGCAGCCACGTCCTCAGCCAATGATGCTATCCCGCAGCCTTGTGCGGCATACGAACGAATAAGTTATAAGCTGGGCAGTGGGAGCTCCATGCTGCTTGCTGACAGGTTGCATGCTTTCCAAAACACATTTACTTCTGTTTTTGTCACCTTCCCTTCTCAAAGTTATCATAAAAAGTGACAACACTGAGCTGTGAGCCTGGTTGGGTTGCTGCTCAAGTGTTTGCTGTTCTCTATAGGGGTCTCTTTCAAGGCCTGGGTGGGAGGTGGCCTAAAATCTTGCCCAAGATGTACTAGTTTCTTTTGACGCATTTTCCCTCTAGTACTTCACCTTTCACAAAATTATTTGTGAATCATGTCTCTCAACCACCTTCTCGGCCAACTCAGACAGGTTTGAAGTAGTCATGGCCAAAGAGGTTCATCTTTGATATGACACGGTCTGACATGTGGGCAAGCAACATAACCACTCCAGGCCAATGAGAAGCAACTTCGTCGACGACTGTTTCTCACCCCAAACCCGATCCCCATCATTGCCCATTTGATTGTGATGTATTGTGATGTATTGTGATGTTATGTGCTGAGTCTACTCCTATCTGCTGGAGAGGCGTAGTATAGTACATACACATCTGTGATGAAGAAGTCCCTCAGTTACAAATGCTTCCTCGAGAAGACTCAGCCTTCAGATCAATCTTCACTCTCAATGAGTGAACAATGAGCCAAGTCGATTTTTAAACATTTTTTGTCATACCTATTTTAACATAACAAATGACCCCCTCCTCCAATAATATATATACGAGGTGTGTTCAAAAAGTATCCGACCTTTGTTCATAAAAAATACTCGTATCCAGATACAACAAACTTACACTAATCTCCTTCAAAGTAGACCCCTTTGGCTGCCACACACTTCTCCCAACGGTTCTGCCACTGTCGGAAGCAGCGCTGGAATGCCTCTTTTGGGATGGCGCGCAGCTGGTCCGTCGCATTCCGCATGATGTCTTCTCTGGACTGAAATCTGGTCCCTTTCAGGGGCATTTTCAGCTTGGAGAAAAGCCAGAAGTCACACGGAGCCATGTTGGGAGAGTAGGGAGCCTGACGAAGCACAGGTGTGTTGTGTTTGGCCAAGAAACTCTGTATCAAATGTGAAGAATGGGCGGGTGCGTTATCGTGATGGAGCTGCCAATTGCCCGCTGCCCACAGGTCCGGCCGTTTGCGTCGCACAGCGTCACGAAGGCGACGCAGAACCTCTTGGTAATACTCCTTGGTGATGGTTGTGCCGTGTGGTGCGTACTCGTGATGAACCACGCCACTGGAGTCGAAGAAGACGGTCAGCATGACTTTGACATTGCTGCGGACTTGCCTTGCTTTTTTTGGCCTCGGGGATGTTGGATGCTTCCATTGTGATGACTGCAACTTGGTTTCTGGGTCGTACCCATAAATCCAGGACTCATCGCCAGTGATCACTGTGTTGAGGAAGCTGGGATCGCTGTTCACAGTCTCCAGCATGTCCTGTGCGATCTCCAAACGGAGTTGCTTCTGCTCAATCGTTAGCAGCTTTGGTACGAACTTCGCTGAGATTCTCCTGAAGCCCAAATCCTCCTTCATAATGGAATGAACGGATCCAATGCTGACGCCCACCTCGTCTGCAAGTTCTCTGATCGTGATTCGACGACCCTGCATCACCAGGGTCCTCAATTGGTCAATGACGATCTCATTTCGGGATGTTGAGGGCCTACCCGAACGTGCTTCACTCTCCACTGATGTGCGGCCATCTTTGAAGCGGTTGTACCACTCCTTTATCTGTGTGGTGCTCATTGCTTCGTCCCCGAAGGCCTGTTGAATCTTGCGGATCGTTTCCACTTGGGAATCGCCAAGCTTTACATAAAATTTGATGCAGTAGCGTTGTTCAAGTTTTTCCGTCATTTTGTCAAAAACGAAAATCCGACGGCGCTCACTTACACTTCCTCACTCATCGGCGGTCTGCCGTCGAATGACAGCTTCTGCAGGTGGGAAAAAATTCACGCGTGCGCATTAGGATCGCCTACATACGTGCACCAATCAACGCCTCCCTAGCTTCATTTGTTTACGCACGACAAATTAAGGTCGCATACTTTTTGAACACACCTCGTATATACGAGTGGGGTCACCCGTGGGAATCCCACGGGCATGGACGTTTGTGACATTTGGACATCTTGATTTCGATGCTGCACATTAAATTTTACAAAATGGTTACTGGCAATTCATCAGATCCAGAAATACTGTAATGAACACAATTTATTTATTTCACATAATATGTGACCCCTCACTCCTCTCCACCCTCACGCCTCTCCAGTCCCACTCCTCCAATACCTCCTCACACTCCCCTCCAATACTTCCTCACACTCCTCTCCAATTCCTCACACGCCTCTCCAATCTCTCACACTCCTCTCCAATCCCTCACACTCCTCTCCAATCGCTCCTAACACTCCCCTCCAATCGCTCCTCACACTCCCCTCAAATCGCTCCTCACTCTCCTCTCCAATCACTTCTCACTCTCCGCTCCAATCGGCCCTCACTCTCCAACTCCTTGCTCCTCGCTCTCCAACCCCTTGCCCCTCACTCTCCAACCCCTCGCTCCTCACTCTCCAACTCCTCGCTCCTCACGCTCCAACCCCTTGCTCCTCACTCTCCAACCCCTTGCTCCTCACTCTCCAACCCCTCGCTCCACTCCAATTTCTCGCTCCTCTCAAACCCCTAGTTCCTCACTCTCCAACCCCTAGCTCCTCACTCTCCAACCCCTAGCTCCTCACTCTCCAACCCCTAGCTCCTCACTCTCCAACCCCTAGCTCCTCACTCTCCAACTCCTCACTCTCCAAGCCCTCGCTCCTCACTCCTCACTCTCCAACCCTTCACTCCTCTCCAATTTCTCGCTCCTCTCCAAACCCTAGCCCCTCACGCTCCAACCCCTAGCTCCTCACTCCCCAACCCCTAGCTCAACACTCCTCAACCCCTAGCTCCTCACTCCCCAACCCCTAGCTCCTCACTCTCCAACCCCTAGCTCCTCACTCTCCAACCCCTAGCTCCTCACTCTCCAACCCCTAGCTCCTCACTCTCCAACTCCTCGCTCCTCACACACCAACCCCTTGCTCCTCACTCTCCAACCCCATGCTCCTCACTCTCCAACCCCTCGCTCCTCTCCAATTTCTCGCTCCTCTCAAACCCCTAGTTCCTCACTCTCCAACCGCTCACTCCTCACTCTCCAACCCCTAGCTCCTCACTCTCCAACTCCTCGCTCTCCAACTCCTCACTCTCCAACCCCTCGCTCCTCTCCAATTTCTCGCTCCTCTCCAACCCCTAGCCCCTCATGCTCCAACCCCGAGCTCCTCACTCCCCAACCCCGAGCTCCTCACTCCCCAACCCCGAGCTCCTCACTCCCCAACCCATAGCTCCTCACTCCACAACCCATAGCTAATCACTCCCCAACCCCTAGCTCCTCACTCTCCAACCCCTAGCTCCTCACTCTCCAACCCCTAGCTCCTCTCTCTCCAACCCCTAGCTCCTCTCTCTCCAACCCCTAGCTCCTCTCTCCAACCCCTAGCTCCTCACTCTCCAACCCCTAGCTCCTCACTCTCCAACCCCTCGCTCCTCACTCTACAACCCCTCGCTCCTCACTCTCCAACCCCTCGCTCCTCACTCTCCAACCCCTCGCTCCTCTCTCCAACCCCTCGCTCCTCACTCTCCAACCCCTCGCTCCTCACTCTCCAACAACTCGCTCCTCACTCTCCAACCCCCGGCTCCTCACTCTCCAACACCTCGCTCCTCACTCTCCAACCCCTCACTCCTCACTCTCCAACCCCTCACTCCCCAACCCCTAGCTCCTCACTCCCCAACCCCTAGCTCCTCACTCCCCAACCCCTTGCTCCTCACCCCCAAACCCTAGCTCCTCACTCTCCAACCCCTAGCTCCTCACTCTCCAACCCCTAGCTCCTCACTCTCCAACCCCTAACTCCTCACTCTCAAACTCCTCGCTCCTCACTCTCCAACCCCATGCTCCTCACTCTCCAACCCCTCACTCCTCTCCAATTTCTCGCTCCTCTCCAACCCCTAGCCCCTCACGCTCCAACCCCTAGCGCCTCACTCCCCAACCCCTAGCTCCTCACTCCTCAACCCCTAGCTCCTCACTCCCCAACCCCTAGCCCCTCACTCCCCAAACCCTAGCGCCTCACTCTCCAACCCCTCGCCCCTCACTCTCCAACAACTCGCTCCTCACTCTCCAACCCCTCGCTCCTCACTCTCCAACCCCTCGCTCCTCACTCTCCAACCCCTCGCTCCACACTCTCCAACCCCTCGCTCTCCAACCCCTCGCTCCTCACTCCCCAACCCATAGCCCCTCACGCTCCAACCCCGAGCTCCTCACTCCCCAACCCCTAGCTCCTCACTCCCCATCCCCTAGCTCCTCACTCCCCAAACCCTAGCCCCTCACTCTCCAACCCCTATCTCCTCACGCTCCAACCCCTTGCTCCTAACTCTCCAACCCCATGCTCCTCACTCTCCAACCCCTCGCTCCTCTCCAATTTCTCGCTCCTCTCAAACCCCTAGTTCCTCACTCTCAAACCCCTAGTTCCTCACTCTCCAACCGCTCGCTCCTCACTCTCCAACCCCTCACTCCTCTCCAATTTCTCGCTCCTCTCCAACCCCTAGCCCCTCACGCTCCAACCCCTAGCTCCTCACTCCCCAACCCCTAGCTCCTCACTCCCCAACCCCTAGCCCCTCACTCCCCAACCCCTAGCTCCTGACTCCCCAACCCCTAGCTCCTCACTCCACAACCCCCAGCTCCTCACTCCACAACCCCTAGCTCCTCACTCCCCAACCCCGAGCTCCTCACTCTCCAACCCCGAGCTCCTCACTCTCCAACCCCGAGCTCCTCACTCTCCAACCCCGAGCTCCTCACTCTCCAACCCCGAGCTCCTCACTCTCCAACCCCGAGCTCCTCACTCTCCAACCCCTAGCTCCTCACTCTCCAACCCCTAGCTCCTCACTCCCCAACCCCTAGCTCCTCACTCCCCAACCCCTAGCTCCTCACTCTCCAACCCCTAGCTCCTCACTCCCCAACCCCTTGCTCCTCACCCCCAAACCCTAGCTCCTCACTCTCCAACCCCTAGCTCCTCACTCTCCAACACCTCGCTCCTCACTCTCCAACCCCTCACTCCTCACTCTCCAACCCCTCACTCCCCAACCCCGAGCTCCTCACTCCACAACCCCTAGCTCCTCACTCCCCAACCCCGAGCTCCTCACTCTCCAACCCCGAGCTCCTCACTCTCCAACCCCGAGCTCCTCACTCTCCAACCCCGAGCTCCTCACTCTCCAACCCCGAGCTCCTCACTCTCCAACCCCGAGCTCCTCACTCTCCAACCCCTAGCTCCTCACTCTCCAACCCCTAGCTCCTCACTCCCCAACCCATAGCTCCTCACTCCCCAACCCCTAGCTCCTCACTCCCCAACCCCTAGCTCCTCACTCTCCAACCCCTAGCTCCTCACTCCCCAACCCCTAGCTCCTGACTCCCCAACCCCTAGCTCCTCACTCTCCAACCCCTAGCTCCTCACTCTCCAACTCCTAGCTCCTCACTCCACAACCCCTAGCTCCTCACTCCACAACCCCTAGCTCCTCACTCCCCAACCCCGAGCTCCTCACTCTCCAACCCCGAGCTCCTCACTCTCCAACCCCTAACTCCTCTCCAACCCCTCGATCCTCTCCAACCCCTCGCTCCTCTCCAACCCTCCTCATCATTGTTGCAGCAGCATCCTGTGCGGTTCTCCCGTCTCGTTCGTTGACTTGCTGCATCCTGTTCAAGTCTGCATTGAGATTCGTCGACGGACTCGTTCACCCGTCTCATTCGTTTTCTTGCTGCATCCAGTTAAAGTCTGCGATCTTCATCGACCGTCGCATTCATTTTGGAAATGGAAGTTTCCACGCAACGCATGAATTGTCACGATCCTCAAGAGGAAGTGTCTCGTAATCATCAAATGACAAATGGCAAGTAAATTACATTGTGAAAATTAAAGATTTCAAATAAACCTTTTTAAAGTGTATGCGCACATAACTAACAAATAAAAAAACGAATAAATATCTCTCGGTAATTTCCTGAAACATATTTTACTTCCGGATAATAATGTTCTATTTTTTTCTTTTTTTTTCTTGAATACAGAGTCGAGGCTCGTGAAAGAGCTAACATTTATCAAACAAACAAGCAAACAAAGTATATAAAAAGGGGAGCGGTCGACAAGATGGGGAGAGAAGGGGAGGAAGCACACAAACACAACATTTGAGAGCAGGGACATCGGGAGATGTGTGGGAGGGAGAGGGCCTGGGGGGAGGCAGGATAGGTATAAAACGAAAGGACACCAAGGACTTCCAGGAAAGAAGTCGGCACCTCAAAAAAGTGGCTTTGGGGTGAAATTATCGGGGGGGGGGGTAGAAAAGATCAAGGTTTTGGGTTGGAGAAGATAAGAGATGGTGGTGAACAGCCGTTTTAAAGACCTGGAGGGAGGAGTGGGATTGAAGAGAGTGAGGGAGTTTGTTCCAGAGGCGGGAGAAAAGAGGAATGAAGGAGTGAAGGTGAACAGAGAGTCTTGATTTTGGCAGTTTAACCATAAGAGGGTTGCAGGCAGATCTTGTGCGACCTGTAGGAATATTTGGGGGACAGAGCCCAGAGAGAGAGCTGGTGGAGCAAGGCCGGAGAGGAGTCGGTAGAAGACGGAAAGACCACCAACCTGCCTGCGGTGAGTAAGTGAAAGGCCCTCGGAGATAGCGTCATCGCGGGAGATTCCAATGATTCTGAACGCTTTGGTTTCAACAGCGTGAAGACTAGCTAAGTGTGAGGCAGGAGCACAAGCCCAGAGGGGAGAGCAGTATTCCATTGAGCTGCGGATGAAAGCCTTGTATGTGGTGAGGAGCTCAGGTGTGCCAAGGAAGGACTTCGCACGACGGAGGATGCCCAGTCGGCGACTGGCTTTGGAGGCCAGATTTGAAATGTGGTTTTCCCAGGAAAGATCATGGCAGATAGTGAGACCCAAAAGCTTGAGTGACAGAACTTCTTGGAGAGGATTATTCAGAAAGTGGATGGGAGGGTTGTCCAGTCGGTCTTTTCGGAGAGACATCGTAAGAGTGTGAGATTTGTCAGGATTGAAAGACATGTTCCACTTGTTTGCCCAGTCTGTGATTTTGTCCAGGTCTGCAGAGAGTGAGGAGGCTGCAGACTGCCGATCTGAGGGATGAGGAATGGAGCGACAGAGAGTAGAGTCATCAGCAAAGAGGTAGAGATGATTTTCAAGAGAGTCAGAGAGATCATTGATGAAGACCAGAAAAAGTACAGGGCCCAGAACACTGCCTTGGGGAACTCCAGCCTGAACAGGAAGAGGAGATGAGAGAAACCCATTCAGGGCCACACGTTGACTACGACTAGAGAGGAAGTCCGACAGCCATGCGTGGAGATTTCCATGGATACCAAAGGAGGAGAGTTTGGTGAGCAGAGCAGGGTGCCAGACCGTATCGAAGGCACATGATATGTCAAGGGAGACAGCTCTAATTTCCTGTTTGGCATTGAGGACCACCATCCATTGTTGAGAAAGCAGAAGCAGCATGTCCAGAGTAGAGTGACCAGGTCTGAAACCAAATTGATGATCAGAGATCAAGCCATTGGAGAAGAGGAAAGATTTGATATCTGAAGCAATGATGGATTCCATGACTTTGCTGATAATTGGGAGAAGGCTGATTGGTCTGTCGTTGCTAGGATCTGTTTTTGCACCTTTTTGTGCAAAGCGGTGATGTTGGCTGATTTCCAAGCAGATGGCAGATGACCTTGAGCAAAAGAGAGGGTGAAGAGAACAGAGAGAGGGAGTGAAAGAGCGGAAGAACAGGATTTCAGGACCCGTGGGCTGATGCCGTCAGGTCCAGTTGAAGAATCAGAGTCGAGGGTTGACAGAAACTTTTCCACCTTGTCAGGAGGAAAGGACACAGAGTCCAGGAGCAGCTGGGTACGACTGGGTACGGTGGGTACAGAGAGGGATGGGTTTGGGACACAAGATTTAGAGGCAAACACAGAGTTGAGGCATTCAGCTTTTTCACATGAAAAATCGTTTTTCGTTTTTCGTTTCGTTTTTCGTTTTTCAGTCAGCCGTGTCGCCGTTTGAGGTGAGGGAGGGGATGGAGGGGGAACAAACACCAGAAACAGATTTGACCAGACGCCACCACGATTTGGAAGAGGGAGACAGATAAGAGAGTTCGGTCTTGAGAACGGAGAGATATTGTTTCCTGGCTCTCCTGATGGTGGACACACTTGTTTCAGGCTTTGTGAAAGGAAATGAGATTTCCTTCCGTTGGAATTGCTTTCCAGGGGACGAAATCAAGTTGTTTCTGGGCAACAGCCTCACCACAAGATTCCGTGTACCATGGATGGGAGGAAGGGTATGACAACTGAAGACGAGATGGGATAAATCTGTGCATGAGAGAGAGCAATTTACTTTGGAAGAATTCCCAGGGATGAGTTGATGTCAGAGGCGGTAGAGATGGGAGACCAGTCCAGATGATTGATGGCTGCTTGAAGACCGTGCCAGTTGGCCTGAGTGAAATGGCAGACTCGCCGACGCTGAGGAGGCTCTCTGAGAATGGTCAGAGAGATGTCCACTTTAACAAGCACATGATCAGATGAGCCGATTGGAGCAGAAGAAGAGCAGCAGACATTTTCAGGGAAGTTAGTCATAACCAAGTCCAGAAGAGAAGATACTCCGTTGACTGAGATCCGGGTCGGGAAATTGACAGATTGTGTCAGTCCCAGTGAGTTGCAGAAGTCCTTTGCTGAAGAGCCATGGCTGGTGAGAGAGGTACCCACACCCACCAGGTACCCCACCAGGTTTAATTGCAATCGCAATATAAGACGATGTCACAATCCCTTTCACGGGAAGCCTCAACTGATTCGTGACCAATATCAAAAAAGTCAGCTCAATGCGACTCACGGCTGTATCTCTCATGGCCGTCTCCTCTCCCTCCGGTCATCTTCCTCTCTTCTCTTCCTGTTTCTTTGATGCATTTTCCTTTTTCCTTCACAAACATTTCTTTTTACCATTTATTAAAGTCATCTCAATTTCACACAGAAATGTTACCAACAATATTACCTGAAAATAAAAATCCTACAAGTACAAGTAAATCATAACAACAAAGGCGGTAGTGACGAATCCATAACAATATTCAGATCTTCACCAAAATCGAATATATTTGTCCTTGTCAGACACCCAACCGGTCCAACAAGTATCGTCCAATTCCGTCCACAACTTTTTGAGATATCCTGCTATGTATCGTTTTTGGCCCTATCTCCCAGTGGTGAAGTGTCACTTAAAAATTCTAGTAGCCGGATCCGAATCCAGATCTTCACCAAAATCTAATAATTTCGTCGTTACGCTACCATACGCTACCATCTCTGCCAAATTTCGTCCGAATCTGTCCACAACTTTTTGCGATATTTTGTTCACAAACCGAGAGGCAGGGGTGAAAACATAACCTCCATCCACCTGTGGTGAGGGAGGTAATTGGAGCAATTTAGGCACTACATATGCACTAAACTGTCAAAAAAAAAATTACAACACCCTAAAAAGAAAAAGGCATTGCAGATCTTTAAAAGTATACTTTTAAAGTTTAAAAGTATAAAAGTACACAGTAAAATATTGTTTTTTATTATTTGTGACACAAAACAACTCGAAACAGTCTTAGATTCCATTTTTATGTGTAGAATTTTGATCTATTTTGTCTTATCTGAGATATTGACCTTTAAAGATGAAAGGCGAAAATATGGAAATTCCATAATTTTCGTTGTTTTTTTTTTGGAGAACAAAACTTAAAACACGATTTTTTCTTTCATCAACATTACTGTAAACCATGCAGAAGGCTTTTAGCTACTGTAACACGTCATCAATTTAAGCCGGAATATGTATTGTGAATCTTTGGGTATAAATTTGAAAAAACGTGTGTGTGCGTGCGTGCGTGTGTGTGTGTGTGTGTGTGTCACTCACTTGTGTTAACATTAACCTGTAGGTACTCGACACTTCGCATCAAATATTTTTCAAGCATATTGGAAGGTCTTGTACATTATTCTGTCTGTTTTTATATCAATCCGATACAGGTTATAATTTTAAACCGATCTTTACGAAACTTCACCAAATGGGAGAATTGGTCATAAGGAAGAAGCCTATTGATTTTGAGGTCAAAAGGTCAACAACTTAGGTGCAATTTCTCAGTGACCCTGCACACCGCCATTTTAATTCCAATTTTGTTCAGGCCGATCATATCGTCGAACCTGTCATATATCACAATCGACATGCTCCACCTTTACATTTTTTCATTCAGTGTGAAACACAAACAAACCGATTGTTAAACTGATCATCAAATATTGAAAGCATCGGCGTTACGGCTCTTCCAACAATACGGTACGTATAGACCTCAGGATTCATGCCTTCATGCCTCACCTTCAGACCGCTTTGGACAAATTAAGCCCAGGTTTCTTAATACAGTAGTTTATCGTTTCAGTCGTATCGTTTTCGTAATAAGAATAATATTAATATAGTAAATTAGTAATTAATATAGTAATTAAAAGTAATTAATATAGTAATTTAACCCTGGTATTGGGCTAGCGGCTAGGGTGCTGGCTTAGGATCCTAGGATCCTGGGTTCGAATCCCGGTCGATCGCTGAACTTCGATCGATCGCTGAAGTCAACCCCGCCAGGGGGGTTGACTCAGCCTGTCATCCTTCCGAGGTCGGCTAATTGAGTACCAGTTCACTGGTAATTCCCTGTTTGTCGTTAAAGGCGGCAAAAAGGGTTGGCGTCAGGAAGGGCATCCGGCCGTAAAACATTGCTTCAAAAAGGGGACCAAAAAAACAACAACAACCATGGTTCCCTAAAAAGGCCAACCCCCGCTTTGCGGGGAAAAAATGGCCTCTAAAGGTGGTTATTTTTTTTTTATAGTAAATATAACCATGACACTTTAATCGCAATGTCGTGAATAAACAGTTAACCCGGTGTGTACCCTGGTTTAGAATAGGTACGCCGTATCTCTGCGTGTCATAAGAGGCGACTAAAAGGGTTGGCGTCAGCAAGGGCATCCGGCCATAAAAAAAAACATTGCCTCAAAAAGAGAACCATGACAATTACAACTACATATGGGCAGGGAACAGCCCGAAGTACCCCGTGGGGGACCCCACTCCCTCTCGTCAACACTCAAGGTGGGGAACCCGATCGAAGCAAGGGTGGAAATCACTCCATTTATGACGACGAAACGTCTGATGCCCGACGTGGAGATCGGTTTCTGAGGTTTGGGGCATGGAATGTAGGGACAATGACAGGGAGATCAGGAGAAGTGGTGGAATTATTGTTCAGAAGAAGAGTGGACATATGTTGTGTGCAAGAGACGAGATGGAACGGAAGTGGTGAGAGAATGGTGAAGGGTAGGCAGGGACAGAAATACAAGTTTGTGTGGCAAGGGTGCCCAGAAGGCATGAATGGTGTTGGTGTCCTGTTTTCTGAGGAGTTTGTAGACAGTGTGGTGAGTGTGACTAGAGTGAGTGAAAGGTTGATGGTGAAAATGATGATTGGAAAGCTCTTGGTGAACGTCATCTCGGGATATGCTCCACAGGTTGGTCGGAGCGATGAAGAGAAGGTCAAGTTCTGGTGTGCAATAGAGAAGCTGATGGAAAACGTGAAAGATAAGGAAGTTGTTGTGGTAGGAGGAGACCTAAATGGACATGTGGGAAGGAGTATGGATGGTTTTGAGGGAGTTCATGGGGGTTACGGATATGGTGTGAGAAATGGAGAAGGTGAAAGGATTTTGGAGTTTGCTGATGGAGCTGATTTGTAATACTCAGTTCCAGAAAGAGGATAATACGCTTGTTACATGCACGTCAGGTGAGTCGACGACAACCGTTGACTACCTGCTTGTGGGTAGGCGAGATAGGGGGCACCTCCGGGACACAAAGGTGATCCAAAGGGGAGGAAGCTGTTTCACAGCACCACTTGGTTGTCTGCGACATAAGGGTGAAAGGTGCGAGGAGAGCTCGGCGGGTGAAGTAACAACCTAGAATGAAGGTGTGGAGGTTCAAAGAGGTGACAGTAAGGGAGGCATTAAAAGAGAGGCTGAGTATCGTAGAGGATGATGTGGTTGAGCTTGAAAGTGGTTGGATGTCAATGAAAGATAGTCTGTTGGGAGCCGTTAGTGAGGTATGTGGATGGACAAAAGGACCACCGAGGCACTCGGAAACATGGTGGTGGGATGATGAAGTTGGAAAGAAGATTGACGAGAAGAGGAAGAAGTTCAAGGAGTGGCAGAAGGCAAAGGGTATGGGTGCAGAAAAGGCAGAGCATGAAAGTTATAAGGCAGCCAAGAAGGCTGCAAAGAAAGAGATAGCAAAGGCGCAGGAGGCATGTAGGAAAATGTTCGGAGAACGCTTGGATTTGGAAGAGGGTCAGAGAGCGGTATTCAGGATTGCAAAGCAGATAGCGAAAGAGAGGTGTGATGTGATGGGGGTGAGTTGCTTGAAGGATGAAGTGGGACAAATCGTTGTGGACCCAGATGGAATTAAAGGAAGATGGAAGAGATATATGGAAACACTGTTGAATGCAGAGAATGAATGGGATCGCAACATAGAGAGTAACCCAGTTTTAGGACCGGCAGAGAAGCTAACCGAGGAGGTTGAGGAAGCGATAAAAGCAATGAAGAGTAGAAAAGCGGGAGGGCCGACGGGAGTTGTGGGAGATATGTTGAAGGCAACGGGAAATTGGGGTGTGAAGAGAATGACAGAGATCTGCAATCTGGTGGTGAAAGAAGGCCGCATTCCAGTGGATTGGGAACTGAGTACCCTCATCCCTCTAGACAAGGGGAAAGGTGACCCTCTGGACTGTGGCTCGTATCGAGCGATAAAGTTATTGGAGCATGGAACGAAGGTATTGGAAAGGGTGTTGGAGAAGAGGATAAGGAAGAAAGTGAAGATTGACGAAATGCAGTTTGGATTTATGCCAGGAAGAGGAACGACAGACGTGCTTTTTATTGTGAGGCAGTTGCAGGAGAAGTAGATGGAGAAGAGGAAGAAGTTGTTTCTTGGCTTGTTGATCTGGAGAAAGCATTCGATAGGGTTTCACATGAAGTAGTGACATGGGCATTGAGGAAGTTCGGAGTGGAGGAATGGTTGATCAGAGTAGTGATGGCAATGTACAACAGAGCGCGCACAGCTGTAAGGACGAAGGACGGGAACAGTGGTGAGTTTGAGGTGAAGGTGGGAGTGCATCAGGGGTCGGTACTAAGTCCACTACTATTTGTAGCTGTGATGGAGGTGCTGGCTCGGAACGTAAAGGAGGGTTTACCGTGGGAGTTGTTGTATGCAGATGATCTGGTGTTGATTGCAGAAAGTATGGATGGACTGAAGGAGAGATGAGCAAGTGGAAGGAATGTATGGCGACAAAAGGTCTGAAGGTGAATATCGGAAAAACAAAGGTGATGGCAAGTGGTAAAGCATGTAGTGAGGTGGAAAGAACTGGGAAGTGGCCATGTGCTGTGTGCAGGAAGGGTGTCGGAGTGAATTCCATTCAAAGCACAATGTGCGCTGAGTGGGTTCATCAAAAATGTAGTGGTTTGAGAAGGTCATTAACCAGTGTGGCAGCTACATTCAAGTGTAAGGTGTGCACAGAGGGAGCTGCAGATGGAGGAAATGTTGAGTTGGATCTTGGAGACGGCGTGAAGCTGGAAGGTGTGAAAACATTTTGTTACCTAGGAGACATGCTCAATGGAGAAGGTGGATCAGACTCGGCAACGGTTGCTCGAGTGAGATGTGCATGGAAGAAGTTTCGGGAACTGAGTGGCGTGCTGACGAGGAGGGGAGTGTCGTTGAAGCTGAAGGGAAAGGTGTATGCTGCATGTGTGAGAAGTGTTATGGTTTATGGGAGCGAGACATGGGTAATGAATGTAGAGCAGCAACGAAGGCTGGAAAGGGTGGAAATGCGAATGGTTCGGTGGATGTGTGGAGTATCATTGAGAGAGAGGAAGACAAATGATGAATTGCGAAAGATGATGGGAATTGAGCCTGTGATGAATGCTGTGAAGGGAAACAGTTTGAGATGGTTTGGTCATGTGTTGAGGAAGGATGAAAGTGACTGGTTGAGAAGAGTGATGGAAATGAATGTAGAAGGAAGTCGAGGACGGGGAAGACAGAGAAAGACTTGGCTAAAGATGGTCGAAGAAGAAATGCGGGCAAGGGGGTTAACAAGGGGAGATGCAGAAAAGAGGGCAAAATGGAGAAGATTGTCATAGGGACCGCAAGGCCAACCCCCGCTCTTGCAGGGAAAATGGCCTTAAAATGCCTGTTGTTGTTGTTGTTGTTGTATTATATTGTATTGTTGCGGATATGAGGACTGTATATTTTTTTGATTGTGTAAATTATTATTATTGTTTATTCTGCGCCCCCTGCCTCCGGAGCTGTGTAAAGGTGAAAGGGCATCCCATAATTAGTCCACAAGCATACACGTCAGCCAAATAATAGAATACCCCTGTTTGATAGTTATCTCTTATTCTGTGTTTTAGGGTAAGGCTGTGTCTCCCATTAATTGAAGTACTCCATTGCACCAGTGAAAGAGAATAGATCCCCTTTCATTCCCATCCCCAAAATCTCCATTTCCTTCACATCCCCTTTCGTCATTGCCGAGCCTCGATTGCCAATTACCTCCCCTCCAAAACCACCATTGAACAAGTGCCCGCCCGTCGTCATCAAGGGGGGAGCCAGAGGGTCGCATGACCAACCAGGGCCGAGGTGAGCACACCGATGGGCGTGTCCTGAAGGCCGGCGGCTTGATCGCTAGAGGCGCTATAAAGGCGCGCGCGCAAGTGGCGTGAGGAGAGTCAGTCAGTGGAGTCGGTTGCGTTGGTTGCGGTGAGGAGTCGGTGGTAAAGAGTGAGTGGACCAAGAAAGAGTTGAGGGGTTGGACCAGACGAGTCGGACAAGTCCTGGGAAAGCACGCGACGTCCACAGCAGCCACAACAGCAGCTTGGGGCCTGAACGGCGGTTTTGAGCAGGGCCGCGAAGGAACGGCGGCTGCTAAACGCGCCGATCGTGCTGCAGAGCCCCCTTGGACCTTCCTCTCCCTCCAGCCATCCACCTCCTGCCTCTCCACCCTTCTTGTGTACGTGAGTTTGTTTTGTTTGTTCTGTCCCTGGGTTAATTAAGTCTGTATAAGCTAGTATTTGCACTGTGTCACCTGCGCCTTGTGTTGTAAATAAACGTGACTGCCTTCTTTTTGCTTGTGTGTACAATAAATCCAATTACTCTTCTGTCCGTCTTCTCGTCTTATTCCTTTTCCTCTTTGCATTTCGTCGTTTTAGTCTTTTCCCAGATTGGGCAGCTGCGGTGCGATACGGCCAAAGTTCTGGGTGAATCGGGTGAGTCGGGGATCCTGTAACGGTCGCGGTTGGACCATCCGCTCGGCCCATCATAACATCTAAACCGCGATCAGTAACAATTGGTTGTCAGGAGTTGGGATTCGAACCTGGGACTAAATTTATTTAGCCCAAATTTTGGACACCAATTGTGTTAGTACAGTAACAATTGGTGTCGGGAAGTGGGATTGGACCCGAAGCGCGCTTAACGCGCTCAAAATTACAAAATACCGAAATTGCTTTTGTTTTACAAAACCCGAATTTTGAAATCGCGCCATGGCTGGTCAAAGCGACGGGATGCCGGTGGGAGAGATAGACGGGGTAGAATCGACCCAGGACCTCGGGGAAATGTATGTGGAGGAAGGAGAGGAGGAGAACATTGGCAATGTGGTTGAGGGGGTATCAGGTGCACAAAATGGCGCTCTCGCGCACGTGGTTGAGGGGGCCACGGCCGCGGAACCAATGAGCGCGGTCCAAATGCAAGCCTTCATGGCCCAATTCATGGTGGAAATGCAGAAAAAAAACGACAGTATGGAACAAATGGAAGACAGAAAGAGGGCTGATAGTGAGAAAATGGAAAGCAGAATGATAGGGGTAATGAGGGACGAAGCGAGGGGTGCCGGTGAGAGATTAGACAAGAAATTTGAGGGGTTAGACAATGGGATGAAAAAGGGGTTAGAGGGGTTAGAAAACAGGATGGAAGGCAAATTGCGGGAGATAGGGGAGCAATCCGCCCGAGAAATTAAACAAATGGGAGAGCAGATAGAGGAGGTAAAAATCGGGGTAGAAACCAAATTGGATGCTCAGAGGGATGAATTGGGACAGATGAGGGTGGCATCTACAAAGGAGATGGAGGAGATGAAAGAGGAGATACGACGAGGTGTGAGTGAGGAGGTCTCGGGGCTACGCGAGGAGGTAAAGCGAGGTGAGAAGCGTATGGAGAAAGAGGTGAGAAATAATACGGCTAGGTTACAGGGGGGAATAGAGGGTCTGACGAAGGGAGTAGAACAGCTGACAGTCGGACAAAGGGAACTAGCGGACCAAGTGGAAAAGAACACTGCAATCATCGGGGGTTTAAAGGCGACACAAAAAGAAATTAAAAACGAATTAATAGCGACACAGAGGCAATGTCAGATGGTACGTGAGGGACTGACAATGAGGGTGGACGAGGTGACAGAGATAATGGAGACGAAGGACCGAGAGGTGAGGATGCACATAGAGACGGTCACGGTAGCCTTAGAGGACGAACTTGAGGAGACGCACCGGGAAATAAAAGAGGTGAAGCGAAAATTAGAGGAAGTGGAAGAAGAGGTGAGTGAAATTAAGAAGGGACGGACAGAAACTAAAAGAGAAATCCAGGAGGAGGTGATGGAATATGTGCAAGGTCGGTGCTCAACTCATGATGTGATTCTCACTAACCAAATAAAGAGTTTGCAGGTGGCAAAAGAGGTGCGGAGACGAGGTGCCAAGGTGAGTGGCGATATAATCGGCAATGCATATGATGTGAGGAAAGCTTCAGTCGGCTTGGGGGTTGATTTAGACCCGGGTGTTCGTGAGAGGCCGTCGGTGAAGTGTGTGACAGGTCAGGTGTGCGAAAAAAAGAGGTGTGCGAGAATGTCCGACCATGGGGTGTGTGAGGAAAAAGTGCGCGCCGACCAGTGAGTGTGCTGTCGAGAGTGAGTCGGTCGTAGCGCGTGTGCGAGGGGGTACATGGAAGCGCGGTGTGGTAAGTGTTACGGAGGAAGTAACGAAAGAGTGTGCGCAAGAGGATGCGCGAGAAAGGTGTGTAACGGACAGGTGCATGGGGAAAGAGTGCGCTGTCAAGAGTGAAGGAGAATGCACGCCTGTGGTGAGAGTTACAGAGGATGTAACGAAAGAGTGTGCACGAGAGGATGCGCGAGAAAGGTGTGTAACGGACGGGTGCATGAGGAAAGAGTGTGCTGTCGAGAGTAAGGGTGAGAGCGCTGTCAAGAATGGAGGTGAGAGTAGTGAGAGTGACACGGAGCGTGAGTTGGTTGTGACAGGTGAGCGAGGATGTACACCTGGAATGGAAGGATGCACACCTGGAATGGTAGAGCGTGTGTGGGAATGCACACTTGAGTTGGTAGTGAGGCACGTTTTTGGGTGTGCGAGTGAAAGCACACCTGTGATTGTCACAGAGGAGGTGACCGAGGAAGGGGCGCGAAGAGGTGTGTTGGTGAGGTGTGCGAGCGACGAATGTGTGCCAAGGTGCTCGGTGGTCAGGTGTGTGACCAAGTCTGTGAGCGGAATGAGTGTACCGAGGTGTGTAAGGAAAGGTACGAGGAGCATGGGAACAGCTGGACGTATGAGCAAGAAAGGGGTAGCGTATGCGTGTAAGCATCCAGGTGAGGCATCGACGGTAACCGGGTTAGCGGTTAGAGCGACTTATAGCCGAATCGGGCCCTCGGTGCGTGCCGGGCTTCGCGTGCCGCGAGAACCAGCGGGGATCCGAGCCACGGCGGGTTCGAAAGGACCGCCGTACGTGATCCACGCTGTGCCTCGCTTGGAATGGCCGCGTCCGGGCTCCACTAGGCGGAGCGGGCAGCCCGATAGGAAGGGTCGTCATGGCGACCACTTTTTGTTGAGACGTGCCGGCAGGTCGACATCGGGCAATTGGATGGCTCCGCGCCGAGGTGGTGCGTGGGATCTCGGCCCGGGTAAGCCCCCGTCCCTGCCCCGAATGCGGGACGTATCCAGCCGCTGGCACAAAAGAACCCGCGTTCATTGCTCGGCTGTACGAAGCCGAGCTTTAGAAAGGAATTGGCGCACCGAGAGGATCTAATAAGTAGACGGGGGATGAGGATAGTGTTTTGGCCCCGAAATTAGAAAAAAGCAAAATTTGATGATTGGTACGGTGATTGGCAGATGATTGGCAAAATTTTTGATTGGCTGAAATTTGGTGTGCCAAATTGATAGTAAGAGATGCCCCATGTGATGGGATGGCTAATCCACCATCCCTCACAAGTGGGGCAAATGCACTAGATTATGGGGTTGATGGCAGTGAAAACTAGCCCGGGTGGGTTAGGATATTGTGTAGGGCCCTAGAAGATGACATTAGGTAACGTTAAGGTTAGTTAGTGACTGATACCTGTAGTGGGGACGCAGGTAGTTTAGTGTGGATGATAATGACATGGGAGCGCAATAGTTTAAAGGGACGACTGGGAAGCGCAAGTTTCAGAGGGGAGTAGTTAGCTGAGATGATGCCGTGTGTTTGAAGATTGAACAGGTGTGATTGAACAGGTGTGATTGCACAGGTGTGCAACTGAACAGGTGTGTGGAGCAGTGTATGAGTGAGTGATGGTGATGTGTGTTGTGTTGACCAACTGGTCCAGGAAGAGGAGGAGGGTGCAGGTGGCACCGGGTATGATTGAACAGGTGTGCAACAACAGGTGTATGTGGCTGTGTGGAATAAATGGTAGTGTGGAATAAATGGAGTATTGGGATGGATGGTCGTGGAGTGAGTATGGTGGAAATTGTGGAGTGGAGTGGATGGTGCGAAGGTGTGAATGGGGGAAGAGTGGACCCCCATCACGAATACCCGGGGCGGGTAGTGTAAGCGTTAGGTAGAGGGTATAGGTAAATTGTGGTTGGATATTGGCATCTGTGGTGCGAGTGGAAGAATGATGTTTGGATGGGTGCATTAGTGTGGTGGAAATGGCTGGGCGTGTAGCCTGTTAGTGTGTGTAGTTGGTTTGGGCACTCCACCACTGTGAGGATGTCGGCCAGGTGAGGCCGCAGGGGGGCTCTGGGAGCCGGTAGAGTTGTTGTGGATGGGGCCCGAGGATCCGGAGGACGGACCCGGGTAGCCCAGTGCCAGAGGGCACCAGTGGGGTGACAGAGCCAGGAGGGGTCTTCCCCAGTTAGTTAGGTTAGGGTGAGGAGCTAGGTACGCTCGGGTGGCAACTGCAGTGGTGGAGGTGTGCAGGTGGGTAGACCTGCTGGGAGAGCTACACGTCGCGGCCCAGAAATTGTGCGAGGGCACCGGGAGATGAATCGGGGGAGTGAGACCCCAAATTGAGAAGCACCACAGTTTGGTCAATGGGAATTGGTTATTAGAACCCATAGTGTAAGTTGGCCAATGGATTGGCAGGGAAAGACCCCGGGTAGTGTAAAGTGTGTTAATGTCATTTAGAAAGTAGTTAGGATGAAGTCTCCTCGCACCATCTGCATCCACTCACCTGAGGTGATAGGTACTCCACACCATGCCATGTTTTGATGATTTTTTATGATGCAAATGTTTGGATTGTGAGACGCATCATGACGTGGGTGTGACATTGTGCTTTGTGTTCCATCTCTTCCTCCTTATAATAATAATAATAATAATAATTCATTTATTTTGTATAGCGCTTTTCCAGAAGCCCAAAGGCGCTTTGACAGAGTGGCAAACATAATGCATAACAATACATGAAAACAACAATTGCTTATGAGGATTGATGAATTGATGATGGCAAATTTTGGCTAGAGGGATTGTGGAGACGAATTTGGTATAAGGGAAATAAGGGGAAGACGTGACGGTAGCGACGGATTGGTAATGTGTAGATTTTGTAAATATGGGGTAAGGGCAAGGGTAGTGTAGGTGACAGGGGGGTGACGTACGGTAGGGACGAGCTTTCTCACTTCGCCCTCCGTACGCATTTCGCCTTGCATTGCCTTATTGATGTGTACCCTTGTGACCTTACCCCTCGCTCAATTGTCTCTTTTGTCTCCCACATGACCTGTGCGCCATTGGGTGCCGAGGGGAGCGTGCGTGAGTCCTCCATTGTGCGCCCGGAACTCTCAGAACCAGCTGTCTGCATCGATGCACCACATTATGGACCACATGTCTGTGGCCGAGCACCACTTATGGACCCCATGGGTTGGGGCATGGCCCCTCTGCTGGAACCGGCCATGAGGGCCCGAAATCTTGCTGGCGGACCTTGGCCACAGGGCACCGATGCCCCACAGGTGAACCACACGTAGTCGGCCCTGTGGGCCATAAATAAAGAAAATAAAAAGGACACATTGGGCACACTTTATTGCAAATAGGCCGCCAGTAAGAAAATGAAAGAATGACAACATCTGGAAGAACAAATAATGATAACCAGCAGAGGGAGCCGAAGAGCAAGAGATCACCTGCAGGGTTAGGGGTTGTTGATTTTATTTTGATTGAACACTGATGAACTATGGTGACTGCACCGATTGGTGCTTGGGTGTGTATTGGTGCGTTTTTAGGTGGTTTAATGGTGCATTGATGCAGAGCAGACTGTCTCCCCCCCCAGAAAGAACAATCACAGGTCCTGGGTTAGTTTTGTAAATAAAAATAGCGTCATTGTAAATAATGCTTCCCACCGTCAGTGTATAGTTTGAAGACCATTCTGCAATTCGGTTAACTGTGGGCGTAAGTCTGTTAGGCAGGGTGCAATGGAGCAGCGGGACACATTTATTTATGTTTTAAAACTGTCGCACTCAGGGTCAGGTTAAAAGTAGAGGGAACTACACCTACGTGTCACACTAAATAAAAGTTGTAGGCCCGGAACGTGCCTAAGAGGAGGAGGGTGCAGTGTTGCGGATATGAGGACTGTATATTTTTTTGATTGTGTAAATTATTATTATTGTTTATTCTGCGCCCCCTGCCTACGGAGCTGTGTAAAGGTGAAAGGGCATCCCATAATTAGTCCACAAGCATACACGTCAGCCAAATAATAGAATACCCCTGTTTGATAGTTATCTCTTATTCTGTGTTTTAGGGTAAGGCTGTGTCTCCCATTAATTGAAGTACTCCATTGCACCAGTGAAAGAGAATAGATCCCCTTTCATTCCCATCCCCAAAATCTCCATTTCCTTCACATCCCCTTTCGTCATTGCCGAGCCTCGATTGCCAATTACCTCCCCTCCAAAACCACCATTGAACAAGTGCCCGCCCGTCGTCATCAAGGGGGGAGCCAGAGGGTCGCATGACCAACCAGGGCCGAGGTGAGCACACCGATGGGCGTGTCCTGAAGGCCGGCGGCTTGATCGCTAGAGGCGCTATAAAGGCGCGCGCGCAAGTGGCGTGAGGAGAGTCAGTCAGTGGAGTCGGTGGTCAGTTGGTTGCGTTGGTTGCGGTGAGGAGTCGGTGGTGGTGGTCGGTGGTTGCATTGGTTGCGGTGAGGAGTCGGTGGTAAAGAGTGAGTGGACCAATAAAGAGTTGAGGGGTTGGACCAGACGAGTCGGACAAGTCCTGGGAAAGCACGCGACGTCCACAGCAGCCACAACAGCAGCTTGGGGCCTGAACGGCGGTTTTGAGCACGGCCGCGAAGGAACGGCGGCTGCTAAACGCGCCGATCGTGCTGCAGAGCCCCCTTGGACCTTCCTCTCCCTCCAGCCATCCACCTCCTGCCTTTCCACCCTTCTTGTGTACGTGAGTTTGTTTTGTTTGTTCTGTCCCTGGGTTAATTAAGTCTGTATAAGCTAGTATTTGCACTGTGTCACCTGCGTCTTGTGTTGTAAATAAACGTGACTGCCTTCTTTTTGCTTGTGTGTACAATAAATCCAATTACTCTTCTGTCCGTCTTCTCGTCTTATTCCTTTTCCTCTTTGCATTTCGTCGTTTTAGTCTTTTCCCAGATTGGGCAGCTGCGGTGCGATACGGCCAAAGTTCTGGGTGAATCGGGTGAGTCGGGGATCCTGTAACGGTCGCGGTTGGACCATCCGCTCGGCCCATCATAACATCTAAACCGCGATCAGTAACAGTATTATAATAGAATTCTACTACAATACAATATTATTGATATATCATATTATAATATTATCAATATATTATATTATAATATAATATACTATTATTAATATATTGATATATTATTATTATTATTATTATTATTAATACACATATATAAAATTGATATATGTGGGAAAATTACAAGCCCAGACCAGGAATCAAACACAGGTCCTCTAGAAAACCCAACCAATGCTCTGCCATCTGAGCTATCTGGGCGACCCTGACAGAGCATGCAATTTTCCCACACATATGATTGCGACTCTTTCCGTCAATGCTTCCGGGGCACTCGCTGCCAACCATAGGAGCACCAACGGCCTGAACACGAGATGGGACACACGAGTTTGATTCCTGGTCTGGGCATGTAATTTTTCCACATATATCAGTTTAATTATTTAATCCTGTTCATTAATCTAATATCTAAATATCTATAAAGCTCAGTTGACTTTTTGCTCCACCAAATAACAGCGAAATGGAGTTGAGTAAAAGGGTGAAAATTCTACAGATGCTGTGATAAATAACTACCTCTGTCGGTTTGAATGTTTGAAAGAGAATAGAAGTCTGGATCAATTTTTGAATTAAATTTAAATCCTGCTTAATATACAGACTTGGCATGTAATATGGAATTTTTTTTTTTCTTGACTTGGGTTTACTTTCTGAACTCAGTATATCAATCTGGTGAGTTTATTTTACCCTTCGGTGATGTCTTTGTTGAAAGAACCATGTCACCGATTGTCTTTCACAGCAAGAAGTCAATAACAGGATTATATCACAGGTGGCGTGACAAAATGTAAGGACAGTTACATTTGACGATTGGCTTCACAATCGGGTATATAAGGGTTGTTGCGTTCTGTATTAGTGGAAAACAACTGCTGCACGTCTACAAAAGTTATTGCCGCTTCCTCTGGAGATGGTCCGTCAACTTGACAATGCTGTTTGTCATGGAGTGGTGGCTTTACGAAATTACGGCATGAAACAGCATGCTATTGCTTGGCAGTATGGCATCACTCAAGGACAGGTGTCAAAGATGCTGAAACGAAATGCTCAGAGGGGTGTCCCTACTCCAATACCGAGGACAGGACGTCCACGCAGAACCACAAGGAGAGATGATCGCCAGCTGCACCGGTTAGTCTGCAATGGCCGTACCAAGTCAGCTAATCAGCTTAGGGCTGAGTGGCAGCAACTGACAAATGTGCCTGTATCCAGAAGGCTAGTCAACCAACGACTGGTTCAAGCAGGCTATCGTGCCAGGCGTCCCCTGAGAAAGCCACGCCTGACCAGACAACACAGCCAGAGCCAATTGCAGTGGGCCAGAGAGCACCGTCAATGGCAGCCAGGACACTGGAATCACGTGACCTTCAGTGACGAGTCTAGATTTCTGGTCTACCGTCAAGATGGCCACGTCCGAGTGCGCAGACAAGTGCATGAAGCCCACAACGAAGATTGTATAGTGCCAAGAGTCCAAGCTGGAGGTGGTGGGGTGACCGTTTCGGCTGCTTTTCATGCAGGGGGCAAAACTGCCCTGGTTGTTCTGAATGGAAACCTGAACCAGTTCAAGTACTGGGTCATTCTTGAAGAAACATTGCTTCCATTTGTTCGTGCAGCCTTTCGAGGAAACGTTGTCTTCCAAGATGACAATGCACGGCCTCATCATGCTCACATGATCCAACACTTTCTTGCTGACCGTGGTGTAGAGCATATGGAGTGGCCTGCCATGTCCCCGGATATGAATCCGATAGAGAACTTGTGGGCAGAATTAACGTGTCAAATCGACAACTTGGACCAGCAGCCTCCATCTGTGCATGAATTGCAGCAGACTATTGTCACTGCATGGCAAACGATTCCTGTCCAAACCTTGGCAAATCTCGTGAACAGCATGCCGCGACGTGTACGTGCCCTCCTGAATGCGCGTGGGGGTTACACGAAGTACTGAACTGTAATTTTACTGTCCCTAATCCCAGTCATAATTTAGGTTTGGTTTTTGTTGAAATTTTTTTTGGCTAAAGTGCAAAATAAAGAGATACTTCTGGAAAACGTACAGAAGTTTAACACAGTACTGTCCGTGAATTGAGTTCGACATCAGTTTACATCACTTTCAAGGATCAATTTATTTGCTTGGAAATGTCAAATGTGGTTTTTGTTTCTTTTAAAGGTCACATTAACAAAATCTAGAATAATTTCAACATAATTCCAATGAACTTTTGGTTCTAAGTCATCTTGAAAAGTAAGTTCACCCCCACAAAAAAAATATTCCATATTAAATGCCAAGTCTGTATATATATATCTGTATATATATATGTATATATATTTATCTGTATATATATATGCGAGTTGTCTGTGTGTGTGACCACGTTTTATTCAGAGATGGCTGAACAGATCTTCATCAAACTTTCAGAGGTTCATCAGTGAGTGCCTGGGAGTGTTTTCGGGAAAAAAAAATTAGTTGAAAACAAAAAAAGTTCGTTTTTTTGGAGCTAAAAAAAATAAAATATAAAATAAAAACGCTCGATCGTGCCGAAGCCTTTTAAAATGAATGACAGTTATATACAAGTACACATTCGCATAAATAAATACAAAACAATTACTAGACATTTGAATAGAAAATAAATCAAACAATTCCGGAAGTGTACAAATTTGTTAGTATGGCTTCTTCTTCTTCAAGATCGGCATCACACTCAACTCAGAAACGTGAGCCACATTCACTCAGAAACGTGAGCCACTCCCCTTCCTCTCCTGCCTCCCCCATCCTCTCCCGCTTCCCCCCCTCCCCCCTCCCTCCCCTCACCTCCCCTACCCTTCCCCCCCCCCCTTCCCCTCCCTTCCCCCCCGCCCGGGTACTCCTGCAAGTATATATGTACGCCGGCTATATATATATATACAGTGGAACCTTGACTTATGAGTTTAATTCGTTCCGTGACCGAGCTCGTAACTCAAATTGCTCGTATCTCAAATCAAATTTCCCCATTGAAATGCATTGAAATGCTATTAATCCGTTCCAGCCCGCCAAAAACCACACCAATTTTTTTTTAAATATACAGTATATATAAAAATATCTCGCGCTTTATATTTCACCTGTATGCAGCATACAAGTTGGCAGGATGGCCTGGACTGGAGGTACGCACACTTGACTCTAAAGTCTAAACTGTCCAGCCTGGGTTTGAATCCCGACCCAGCTATAACCTGTCATGGGTGAATCACAGGCAGGGTGATTCATCAATGTGTGTACCGCTAAACTGGGCGCCCCGTTTGCGTCCCATTAGTTGTTGGATGTTAAGGATCTCACCGTGTTTTCCACAAAGAGAAGGCGAGCTATCGCCGGCACTCTGAACAAGTTGTGGCCTGGCATGCTCTTCTCCTCTACCGTTATATACGTCCTCCTCGGCACCTCGCTCATGTTTTTCGACGATTGCGTGTTTTATATCCAAGCACAAGTTTTATATAAAACATGACGATTGCGTGTTTTATATCCACAAGTTGTGGCCTGGCATGCTCTTTTCCTCTGCCGTTATATACGTCCTCCTCGACACCTCGCTCATGTTTTTCGACGATTGCGTGTTTTATATCCAAGCACAAGTTTTATATAAAACACGACGATTGCGTGTTTTATATCCACAAGTTGTGGCCTGGCATGCTCTTTTCCTCTGCCGTTATATACGTCCTCCTCGACACCTCGCTCATGTTTTTCGACGATTGCGTGTTTCATAGCCAAGCTCATCATCCTCTTCTTCTTCTCAGCACTGCACTTGCCACTCACTTTCTTAGGCCCCATGGTTAAAACTAAGAAATTTTCCAAAATAACCGAAATGCGTAAACTAAAATGCAGCGCTATACGATAGAGATACTGTACGTGCACGGCCAGATAACCACGTGACCAGAACCCACCTGGCGGCAAAACTCAAAATAACCGAAATGCGAAAACTAAAATGCAGCGCTATACGATAGAGATACTGTACGTGCACGGCCAGATAACCACGTGACCAGAACCCACCTGGCGGCAAAACTCAAAATAACCGAAATGCGAAAACTAAAATGCAGCGCTATACGATAGAGATACTGTACGTGCACGGCCAGATAACCACGTGACCAGAACCCACCTGGCGGCAAAACTCAAAATAACCGAAATGCGAAAACTAAAATGCAGCGCTATACGACAAAGATACTGTACTTGAACGGCAAGATAACCACGTGACCG
>NC_136263.1:146315649-146438149 GCF_964187855.1 Myxine glutinosa
GTGAACGATAACAAGGGCAATGATAGCAAGAAGGATAAAAAGAGGGAAGCACAACAACATTTACTGTTGTTATGCTTCCCTCTCTTCCACCACCACCCCCCCCCCCCCCCCCCACCTTGATGTTGTTGTGCTGCCCTCTCTTCCCCCACCCACCCTCGTTGTCTCCCACTGCCTTTATTATATGTTCTATGTGTTAGCTCTTATGTGTGTGTGTGTGTGTGTGTGAGACAACGTAAATATATAGGCCTCAACCAAGTATACAAAAAGAAAGAAAAATAAAAAAGGCCTTTCAATTTCAACCCCCAAATTCGTGAATGACTTGAGTAATTAATGGCGAATGGCAAACCATGAACAAATAAATTCCACATTACTGTGCCACCGACCCTGCGTATGTGACCTGCTTCTACATTGGTGCTTCGCGTATTCGCGGTTTTTTATTTATTTATTTTTAACACATCTGCACTGGTGTTGTTAATTCAGCTTGGGAATTCTTCCACATAAACCTGCTCTCTCTTATGCACAGATTCATCCCATCTTGTCTTCAATTATCTTACCCATTCTCCCACCATTGGCACTCTGAATCCTGTGGTAAGGCAGTTGTTTTAAAACAACTTCCATTCTCCTCCAGGAATGCAAATCCAACTGAAGACAACCTCAGATCATTCCACAAAGCTCGCAACAAGTGTGTCTACTCTCTCTCGAGCCAGCAAACAACATTTGTCCAATCTCAACAATGAACTTTCAAAACTTGTCTCCCTCCTCTAAAACCTGATGGTGCCTTTGTCATGACTTGCACCCTTTGCCCTCTCTGAGCCTTGTCCTGCTCAGGTATCTGCAGGACGCACGTGGTCCACCAGCAACCACCTCCTAGTGAAACTGTCTAAATCCAAAACCATTTTTCACCCCCACTCATTCATTCCACTTTTTCCCAACAACCATTGGTTGGCTCAGTCACGACTATCTCTGACTCCGATTAGCTGGAGCAGAGTTGAGAGCATACCATGGACATAATCATGGAAGAAATCTTTGCCGTGTTTGAACTCCTTTCTGCTCATCTGTCAATGCATCAACCTGTATCCAAGGAAGCAGACCATCAGACCTCACGCATGCATACTGTGGAACCACGAATGACATCACAAACTTTCACATCAAGAGGATTGAGGAGGAATGGTGACATTCACATTTGTAAACCTAATAAAGGCACCGGAGTTGTAATCTTGAATAAGATCGATTACATAAACAAAATGATGGATATCCTCAAAAATTAAACAAAATTCCAACAATTGGGAAGTGCCGCCGAACACGACAGTACGTCACAGTTGGAAGGTCAGATTACACACTTCCTGTATATACCGTAGGTTACCGAGTGCTTCATTATCATGCACACGCACTTACGATATATAGGTCACAGAATGCTGCATTATCATACACACACACTTCCTGTACATAGGCCACAGAGTTATGCATTATCATGCACACACACTTCCTGTATATAGGTTACCGAGTGCTGTATTATCATGCACACACACTTCCTGTATATACCGTAGGTTACTGAGTGCTTCATTATCATGCACACACTTACGATATATAGGTCACAGAGTGCTGTATTATCATACACACACACACACTTCCTGTACATAGGTCACAGAGTGCTGTATCATCATGCACACACTTCCTGTACATAGGTCACAGAGTGCTGTATTATCATACACACACACACTTCCTGTACATAGGTCAGAGTTCTGTATCATCATGCACATGCACTTCCTGTTCAAAAGCTGTTCAATAGGGGAGTTGCATGCACATTTTTACGGCGTAGCCCATACAGCAAAGCTGCCGAGAACAGCGTTTGTCTGTCCGTATGTCCCCTCAAACGTATACCAATCAGAGCTGAGGATCTGGTCACATGACAGGGTGATGTGATTACGTCTGATGTCATTACGGCGGTACAGCAGCTGACCCCGCACACCTCCATTTTGATTCCAATTTTGTTCAGGCCAAACACATCGTCGAACCTGTCATATATCACAATCGACATGCTCCACCTTTACATTTTTCATTCAGTGTGAAACACAAACAAACCGATTGTTAAAATGACCATCAAATATTGAAAGCATCGGCGTTACGGCTCTTCCAACAATACGGTACGTATAGACCTTAGGCTTCATGCCTTCATGCCTCACCTTCAGACCGCTTCGGACAAATTAAGCCCAGGTTTCTTAATACAGTAGTTTATCGTTTCAGTCGTATCGTTTTCGTAATAATAATAATAATATAGTAAATATAACCATGACACTTCAATCCCAATGTCGTGAATGGACAGTTAATGGATTGAAGCAGTGCATGGTTCATGACTCAACAATAAGCGGTGTAACCGCGGAAGTAAGGAATTAGCCTCGTTTTTTTTTTATAGTAATATCATTTTCGTAATAATGACAACGTAACGTTAATATTATAATAAATGTAATCGTAACACGAATCCCTTCATAATGACTGCAAAGGTACTGGAGGTTAAAATGTATCTTCAATATATTAAAGTAGCAGCAGTTTTATGTCACGCTACGTCATTATGTCCATCTTCAACTAAATTATCAAACAAGCCCGGCTACGCCGCCGTTAGACTTTCGGTCTTTTTTTTTTTTTTTTAACTCACAGGGGAAGGGGGAGAATGGGGTTAAGTGGTTGAATTAAGACTAAAACAACAACTACTAGTTTGCTATTTTTACATTTTTTTCTGATTATGTTCGCTTATGTTTTGTCAAGCAACACGAGTTCTGAAACAACATGGTACGAGTCAATAACACGGTACCTAAACAATACTCACAGCCCCTGATGAGTGCTTTCCCCATATGAAGAAATTCAGCACAAAGCCGGTGAGAAACACAAACCCTGGGAACACCATGGCAGTCTGCACATCAGCACAAAAAGATCAACATCTCAATTAACTGAATAATTAATAATGCATTAGCTCATAAGAGCATGGGTGAATGATCAGAAACAGTAAATGATAACTGTGCTGTTGTTGCACAGTTATCATTAAAAAGAACGTCGTTTTTGAAAAGCGGCATAGCGGATGTGTGCCCATTATTATACAGTGCTTAACTTTCTGGACCAACATGCCAGACAGCTATTTATTTCATATTTCCTTCATTCTATATTTAAAAGGCATGAACTTTCGATTCAAGTCAAAGTAACTTAACAGCTACGGCTAATGTATGCAACCACCATTGATAAATATCTATGCATGAAAAAACGTTTGTAAACAACATGGCGGTGGCAAAAAATATGTGCAGGCCCCGACTCTCTTCACCCCGCCCAGCGCCGGAGGGAACTGATCTGATAGGCTGGTGGCATAAACCCCGCACTAAATGGACAAATGGGATGGATAGAGACTGAAATTTAGAGGATGGCACCTTTTATTGTGTAGATTAGCAATGGAACAGATTTTTGAAAGTGTTTACATAATTTTTTTTTCTGTGTACACATTCGTGCTATACATTCTTACCGTTAACCCCAACAAGCCATCTTCGCAACAATACAATGGATAACTCTTTTTAAAAGTGGTATATTTGATATTCCAGCTCAAAAATTCTGCAACTAACTTCAGCAACCTGACCAAGGGAGTATGAAACTATGCTATAAATTAATAATTAACGTAAAGAGTTTGAGTAAATTCGGCTTGCTTCGTTAGCCCTTGCTTTTAGGCAGCGAAACATGAACATACATCTGTCAGGAGAAGAAACTGAAAAGCTCGCATGTCCCCTGCCGACGTCACATTCTTAGAATAATCTGGTTCCTAAATCAATGGTCTTAAATAAGGCCAATATGTCAACCATCTGCAGCATTCTCAAGCAGAGACACCTCCGGAGGTTAGGTCATGCACACAGAATGGAGGACAGTCACCCAAAGGATTTACTTTAAATAGTTGGAAAGTAGCCGGAAAAAAAGATCGATTAGTCAGCTCAAGTTGCAACTCAAAGATAACTGCAAAGGGCAGACACCATTGGAATCACATGCTGTGAGAAATGTTATGTGCTCCTCCCCAAACCCCGGTCATGGTGTACCTCCGAGCCCCGAGAGGAATCACGGCAGAAAAATGTGTTATTCTGTATGTCAAAGATCAATGGTGAAACCACACCAATTGTTACCAACAAACAAGTATTGTATTAAGATCACACAAGAATAACAGTACAACAACAATAGTAATCAATTGTACAACCAATATATATTTCCTATGATGGTACCATCAGGTTTGTACAATATAACTCACTGTGCTCCAAATGAGCGAAAAGAAGAACATTCCCAATGTCTCTATTCTGGCATCAAGCCAAAGTCGATCCGCTCTAGTGACCGTCAGAACGATGTCTAATCGAGACCAGAATCCCGTTCGGATGACAGTCACAGTCACGCTGCCAAAGCTGTGCAAAGGTGCCCTCAAGGCGACTGGGAAATCACACCCTCGGGTATGGACGTTCCACGGCTCCCAATCGGCGAACCGCAGATTTCCCACTCAAAAGCCACGTTACACACACACACCAGATTAACGTCTGGATGCGGTGAAAATGGTTAAAGCGAGGTGAAAAACCTGGAGCGATGTGAAAATCGGGCGCGAGTCAAAATGGCCAACGGCCCGTTCTCGGGACGTAATGGCACTCCAACGATTCTCTTCGGAATCGACCGCAAAACCTGTCACGCAGGTTTATCTGTCACAGCGATGACAACTCTGTCGCAGGAATCCCTTTCCCGGGAAACCCAAAGTTCACTCGTGACCCTCGTTCGCCAACGTTCGCTCCAGACCTCGAAGCAGCTAGGCTTCTTGTCCGACTCACTCGCTCCGCCTTCTCTTCCTCCTCTTCCTCCTCTTCGTCGTCGTCCGGTTTCGGCTTCATTTAAAACATTAACTTTTTTACCTTTTGAAAATAGTAATCTCTATTTCCCTTAGACGACAAAAATAATAGTACATGGAATCAAAAATGTTTACAGTGGATGAAAACCACAACAACGGAAGTGACGAATCCGTAACAGAAAGCAGAAAGACAAGCTAAAATAGGTGATTTCACACAAAGATAAGAGAATACCTCAAAAAAAGCATAGCCATGCGTATCCAGTTCAAATTTATATCAACTGCAACACCTGCAGCAAAGTGTTTTATTCCTAGATTTGACTGATAAGCCACTCTCATCGATGAAGCAGGGCTTCAGCAGTCAACTATGGTGTATGACAATTGCGTCAAGCAGCCAAATGGTTACAGATACAGGGATGTGAACAACGAATTTAAACAAATGCTTTGAAGCCGTGAAGCAGCTTCAATATTTGGATATGTCCATCCGTCAAAAATGAAGAACCATTCTAACCCACGGTGTTTAATTCTAAAGGGTTCTAAAGGGTAATTATAATGGGTTATAATGGGTATTTCTAAAGGGTAATTCTAAAGGGTTGTAAAGGGTCATTCTAAAGGCTTCTAAAGGGTTCTTATAAAGGGTTCTAAAGGGTAATTATAAAGGGTTCTAAAGGTCATGTATAAAGGGTTCTAAAGGGTAATTCTAGGGGGTAATGCTAAATGGTCCTGAAGGGTAATTCTAATGGGTTTTGTTCTTTTCTAGGCTTTGTCTATTTCATATTCAAAATATCAATTTGAGCCGCTTCCTTTGGACATGATTGCGATTTTTTTTTTAATGGACCACTAAGTGCTCCAATGTGAACTCTACATGCCTGATGGGGTCGGGAGGGGGAGGGGGGCAAGGGGACGTTGAATTGGAAAAAAAAAACGTCAATTCTATCATCGTTCTATAGTGCCTGAGCTTTTGTAGCTATGTGATAGGTAATAGTAAATTATCCCCGATTAGTGTAAGTGTGTGTGTATGTGTATGTGTTTATAATAAATCTAAATTTTCCTTAGTGGGTGTTCTGTTTTAGGCACCCACAAAAAAATTGAAAATAACAAATTGATTTCTTCAAAAATGCCAACAGGATTAGAACATCCACCGGGTACTCCTGCTAGGTATTTCCGTCAGCGAAGCGACGGGTCTTATATTCTAGTCTATATTATAAAAGGAGTCTGTCTGTTTGTCTGTTTGTCGTTTTATAACTTGAGAACGGATTAACGGATTTCAATAAATCTAACTACGGTGGATTCGGGTAACTTCCGGGAGTTTTTGGGATCCAATTTTTTTTTGTTTATGGGTACATGGACACGCGTGTCAAAACTGCAAATGCCAACACATGACATGATGCACGGAAAATGCAAGGAGAGCAGGATCTCCCAGGAATCCTTTTTTTCTTCCCCCGTAGATTAGCCATCGCAGCAAAGATTGGTATTTCCGTCAGCGAAGCGACGGGTCATATATTCTAGTATTTCATAAAGATGAAGTGAAGATCTGGACCAAAATGATGTCAAAGTGAGCCAAGGAATGTTTGTTTGTTATAAAAATCATGATTATTAACCAGCTGCAAAGGTATTCAACTCTTACTGCAGTATGATAATTCACTACAAGTTAATAAACACTAAAATGAATTTCAAGACAAACAATTCAAGCTAAATTATTGAGATTAAATTTAATAACATGCTTCCGTTTTCCTGCATCTTAAAATCATTACTCAGGTTCCTAAATTCACAGAAATATGGGTAAAAAAAAGCACAGAAAACTTTCTGTAAGACATTCCATAAATGAGTATTTGCATTCAATGTTCAAATGAAATGAAGTAATTCACATGGAAGTGTTTCAAAAGCTGCACAGAATGAAAGAAACATGCTTTAGTTTTCCTGCAGTTTCAAATTATCAGTGATCATCATCATCATCATCTGTACCATATCCTATGCAGATCATTGGTGCTGCCAAAGCAGTTACAATGCTACAATTCTGGTTTGGTCACCATTCCGACTCAGGAAATTAGGGCAGGAATTTGTAATTTGCTCATGGTGCTGGCAAAGCTTGCCTACTCTTCATTAAAGACACCATGGGATTTATAACATCCACCAACTAATGCCGGCAGACAGGACAAGATGTCCAGTTTAACGTCCATCCATGGGACGGCACACACACTGATGAATCACACTGCCTGTGAAACACAGGGATATCAATTTATAGCTGGGTCAGATTCGAACCCATGCAAAAATAATTCTCATCGATATGTCAAAAATCAATACTGTACATATCCTCCAAATCTGAGCCTAACAAGACGTCTACATTTGGTACACCCAAAACCTGAAATGAGAAATGACTGTGGGGATCACTCACCCACAGGGCTCCCTTTTTCCATCGTTGCCCTTTCAGTGTCCGGTACAACCGTCCAGCAAAGTACCCTCCAAATATCCTGCACAAGAGAGCTAGATTAATTTATCGTCCATATTCACGAGACTGCACAGAATGCATAAGAATACCTAAAAGCTGGTGTGGATTACCAACCCAACTCTATAAATAAAAGGTGTCAGGCAATGTTGAATCAATATCACTCGATTCAATTAAAGTCATGTTGCTCAACAAATTTTTTAAATATACAAAGTCATTTGCAAATGACAATAGTTTTTTGTGTGTGAAATCAGGAACATTGATCTTGCTTGACTGGCACAGCTATGCATGGGTACATACTTACACATACTTGAAACATACTTAAATGTATTTCTGTAAAATGTATGTTTGTTTATTTATTTATTTATTTTTTGGGATTCAAAGGTGCAAAATGTGTGATTGTTTTCTTTTTCAAATCACTGTGCATTTAATTTTTTAAGGTGGTGATTTTAACAAGAACTAGGAAAATGGCAGTGGACATCTTCAAAACCATACCTCGTACTCGTTCAAAACTATTTACACTCTATACAAAAGATAGATAGTCAATGACACCAAGTATCTTGCTTGCTGGATTAACAACTGCGCAGGATATCAAACAAAGGAAAGCTACCGCATGGAGAGCTTGCAACAAACTTTCAAGAATAAGGAGGTCGACACTCTCTTGGCGTATCAAGGAAGAACTGTTCATGGCAACATTTGGGTCCGCCCTGCTTTATGAAAGTGAAGCATGGACCCTCACTACGACCCATGACAAGTGACTTGATGAATGCTATATTCGACTTTGCTCAGTTTTCATTGTCTATTGGTCTGAACATAGAACAAATAAAGAGCTCTATCGTTCTATTCCAAAGTTGTTAGTTAAAATTAGAAGAAGACATCTCAGGATTGCTGAGTATCCCTACAGCCACATAAAACGAACCTGTCTCCAATCTGTCTGTTTGTTTGACAGTTAAACATGGAAGGCCGAGCAGGTCAGACCCACAGTCAACTACATCAACATGTTGAAGAAGGATACGGGCCTGGAGACAGAGGAACTGCACACAGTAATGCTCGATCAGGAGGACTGGCAACTGAGCATCAATGCCATCTGAGTTCGGCCTGAGAGCCAACTTAAGAAGAAGAAAATATTAAATAAAATGGCAATGTATCGATAATCACTTGCTTACAGGCATCCCCATGCTGGCTTCCCCTTTCTTCCCCAACCTCCCAAATGACAGAACTGATAAATAAATAACATGTTCAATCTTACTGCCCAATGATGTGAAAATTGGTGATATCAGGGCAATCAAGTAATCTGTTCACCGAAGCAATAGCACACCACATACTGATGATGAAACAAGCAGGGTATACAGTTACCACTTTAACATTGATTATTCCATATACACTCAAACCCATATTGTTCTCACCCCATGAACATGAAGAGGAAACAGGAAGTTGTCATAAGGCCTCCACGGCTTGACGGAGATAGCATTCCCAGGCCCGCCACAACTAAGCCACAGGACACAGGAAAGGGCAGTTCCTTGTGTTACACATTTTGAATAGTGAAGTTGGTTATTGTTTTAGGATACAAATCCATAAATGCACCTAAAGATGTTTGCTTAATCTCCGAGCTACAGATCCAATGGTGGAACAAAAACAGCCATCTACACGTGATGATGAGCATCTACTCAGAGATGCAAGATGATGCAGACAATTTTGGTGAGGTTTGTCTCGAACCTATTCATCCTTTGTCCAACCCTTTTGTCCTTGTTTTTTAATGCAAGCAATTTTGTTAGGAATGCAACTGGGATTTTTACCTCTGCTACCAAAGGTGGATGGAGGTAAAGTTTTCACCTATGTCTGTTTGTTTGTCCTTGAGCAGGAAATCTAAAAACTTGGTGGACAGGTTGGGTGTATGACAAGGATGACTTGATTAAATTTTGGTGAAGATCCAGACCCTGGTCCGGATATGAAAATTTAAAAAGTGATTCTTCACCATTTAGAGATGGGGCTAAAATTATATTTAGCATGATGTCGCAAACAGTTATGGACGGATTCGGATGAAACTTGGTAGACAAGTTGTATGTGTGACAAGGGCGAATTGATTTGGTTTTGGGAAAGATCCGATCTGGATCCAGATACAAGAGAATTTTTTTTATTTCAGAAGTGATTCACCACCATTGAAATATAGGGCCAAAAACGTTATGCAAAGAACCACCTTTAGAGGCCATTTTTCCCCACAGAGCAGGGGTTGGCCTTTTTCGGGCACCGTGGTCCCCTTATTGAAGCAATGTTTTATGGCTGGATGCCCTTACTGCCGCCAACCCTGTTAGTCGCCTCTTGTGACACACAGGGAATTACCAGTGAGCTGGTACTTAATTTGCCGACCTCTGAAGGATAACAGGCTGAGTCAACCCCCCTGGCATTATTCAGCGATCGACCAGGATTCGAACCCAGGATCCTAGGATCCCAAGCTGGCACCCTAACCGCTAAGCCAACACCAGGCAAAAGACGTTATACAATATAGCACGATATTTCAAAAAGTTGCGGATGGATTATGGCAAACCTCAGTGGATGAGTTGTGTATGTGACAAGAACAAGCCGATTAGAGTTTGGTTTCAGGTCCAGATCCAGCCTATCAGTGGGAAATGAAATGTTAACTATTCAGCCTGGCAGAGGTATGCCCTCTACAGAGTGCCATTCTAGTGTCTCTATTGGTTTTAAATGTACTTGAATACCTCAAATACCAGATCGTGGAAGTTAACCAAGCAACAGTGCACATGGCTAGCTATGGAATTGAGCTCTCCCTTTACGAAGAGCAGAATATGTGCAAAACAGACCGATGGGGAGATAATGAAAACACTTCAAAAGCCTAATAATGTCTCATTGGTGAGTCTTGCTATGCGCACCAATAACGATGAACACCATAAACGCGAGCTGGATTCCTGCACCCAGTAGCGACGTGAGCAGCATGGCACGGCGCGGTGGCCGGAACACATCTCCATGCACCAACTTCCAACCTGACTCCTCCATTGTGTCTTCCTGCATGGAGAGCGAGAGAGAAAGGAGAGAAAGGAGAGACAGGAGAGACAGGAGAGAAAGGAGAGACAGGAGAGACAGGAGAGACAGGAGAGAAAGGAGAGAAAGGAGAGAAAGGAGAGAAAGGAGAGAAAGAGAGAGAGAGAGAGAGAGAGAGAGAGAGAGAGAGAGAGAGAGAGAGAGAGAGAGAGAGAGAGAGAGAGAGAGAGAGACAGGGACAGAGACAGGGACAGAGACAGAGACAGGGACAGAGACAGGGACAGAGACAGGGACAGAGACAGAGACAGGGACAGAGACAGAGACAGAGACAGGGACAGAGACAGAGAGAGAGAGAGAGAGAGAGAGATTATTTATCCCCATTATGTAATTCGAAACAATGAACAAAAAGAACAAGGAACACAAATGACAGCTCAAAGTACAACAGGTTTGAGACTCACAATGTCATCCTCACGGTTGTAATTGGCGATATCTCTCCGTAACGTTCTGATGATGATCATGCTGAGGATGCCTGAAATAAAACGTTATATTTGACAATGCAGCAGCTACTCCGACAGGAATCAATTACACCCCGGCTTTAATTCAGGCAATCTTTTTTTAAACAAGATCATCTGGTTAAGCCAAACAAACGACTGAAAGGATATATTATTGACCAGGTAGCAGGAACATGCATTGGACGTATAAAATAGGGCTTGTGGGGGGGAGGGTGGGAAGGAGGGAGATTTGGCATGGTAATAAATACACACCTGACAAGAAGAAAACGACAACTACAGAGTTGACAATGGAGAACCAGTGGATCTGCACATCGCTCATTGTCAAGTAAGTATCCCAACGCGAGGCCCACTGCACATTGCTAGCCTGTGCACATGATGGAAGGCTTGAATGAGGCATCCTGGCAGAGCTATAATTCAAAGTTCAAAGGTCAAATTTATTTTTTACTTTATTTACACTATTTACACTGAAAAAAACACCAGCAGAATTAATTTTTAATTAGTAGCTTCTCTTGAAATATAGCTTTATATTCTTTAAAATTGTCACAGCTATAATTTATGGGATGAGACAATTCGCTCAATATATTTTTACTTGTTGCCATGGTAATATTCTTGCATACGCCATCGGTAAATGTACAAAGCAACTACCATTAGTAACTCATTACTTTCTGTGTGTGGGTGTACCTCGAACAGAGGCACTGCGGGGAATTACTTCAAATCACTCCGCACGGAATTAATCTTGACCATTAAAACGATGAACAATCACAAATTAAACGTGAATATTTATGATGGTCAAGTCTTCATGTGTTTTTAATTGTCAGTATGTTCAAAGCAAGATTTGGCTGTTTTAACCTCAAACAATAAATTGGGACCAACGGTTTGTGCGGTTGCAGATTTGAAAATTACGTGAGATTGCTCATGATGATTGGTATATCAGCACTTTGTTTAATTGACCTTCACTACATCACTTTGACATGTCAAGGACATTAATTATCCAGAAAAAAAGAAAGAGAAACTTGGCAGATTTAAAAGTCAGGAAGATAAACTTGAATACGGAAACCTTGAGGATTGTAGGGATTAGGGGACATTGTCAAGATGGCTACATTTGCTCTTGCTAAAAGTGAAGCAACAACAGTAATTTAAAAGTAAACGATAAAACATGATACAAACAGTGCAGGTAAGGCTTTCATGAAGGCATTGCTTGCCTTCCACGTGACCGAGTAAGTGAACAAAACATTGTTTTCCTTGGTAGGGTCAATCTCCTGGGGTTCCACAGCCTCAGTACCTGGCCGCTTGCATGAGCCATCAGCGCTGGCACTCAAGGCTGAAAATGAAATGTAAAAAATAAAAACAACAACAAAGGATGAGCAAAACTATGAGACAGCGATCACAAACATGTATTTCAGACCTGGCAATGCCACAATGAAGAAAGAAGTTATTTTGTACAAAAAAAAACGAAATTTGTTTTATTTTCTTTGGTTATAGCAATAATTGGACACAATTAAACAGTAAAGAAAAAGAGGTTGTATCAGCAATGTACACAAACTTAATTAATTACAGCAATGTACAAAAGAGGTTGTACATCAAGTCGAATATTGTGTACATTTTTGGTCACCACATGTGAGGAAACAGGAAGGAACCACCTTTAGAGGCCATTTTTTCCCGCAAAGCAGCGGTTGGCCTTTTTCGGGCACCTTGGTCCCCTTTTTCAAGCAATGTTTTATGGCCGGATGCCCTTCCTGCCGCCAACTCTGTTAGTCACCTCTTGCTACACACACAGGGAACTGGTACTCAATTTGCCGACCTCAGAAGGATGACAGGCTGAGTCAACCCCCCTGGTGTTAATTCTGCGATCGACCGGGATTCAAACCCAGGATCCTAGGATCCCAAGCCGGCACCCTAACCGCTAAGCCAACACCAGGTCACCACATGTGAGGAAGGACATAAATGCCATAGGGAGGATACAGTGCAGAACAACAGTGATTCTGGGCCTAGCTAGACTTTAAGCTATGAGGGGCAGCTGAAGGAGACAGGACTTTATACATTAGAAAGGGGGTGATTATTTATGAAGGGATGTGACTATGATAATGACTGGTATAATAATGGTATTGCAAAATCAGCACAGAAAAGTTTTTCATTAGAACAGACAGTGACAGGACCAGGGGCCACAGCCTGAGATCAAAGAAAAGGAGAATTATGATGGCAGGGGACATTCACTCAGAGAATAGTTAATGCATGGATTGGTGTCTCCCTGAAAACGTTGTGGCAGCAGAAATGGTAGATAGGTTTAAACTAGAATTAGCTAGAAGCATTGGAGATAGAAGGCCACATGGATTTTGGCAGGGTGGGTAGGATGTTTTTTGGCAGTAGTAAAACGGTCAAAAACTCATTGGTATATGCATGTTGTTACATATTTATGTGAATGTATGTGAATTACCATTCAGGTCTTTGCTTATCCATGTTTAGTAGATTAAGGGTTGTTGTGGTTGGAGGGTCAGGAGCCCTTCTGAAAAGTGTCCGGAAACGGAAGTGACCGGAAACGGAAGAAGAAAAGACACGAGGAAGAAAAACGACGAGTATTCTTCTTCCTCGCCCCGCTCCGACGAAAGGTTGGATCGACCTTGCGCTGCGTGGAAACGCGGCGTTCCGAAGCCCGTCTGGCGAGAGGAGTTACCAGGACGTGTACCTGCCCGGTGGAGACGTCAAGTTGACGTGGGGCCGTGCATCGACCCCGCGTCTGGCACCGTTCGCGGCACCGTCTAAACAGACGCGTGCGGGTCGCACGTTGGGGCCTAACGCGCCTTGCAAGCGGCGTGGGGCTTTTGGCTTGCTCTACCGTACCCGCTTCGCGTGGCCACGAGGGGCTGCAGCCACGGTGCCTGGTACGATACCTGCCCGGTGGAAAAACGTCCACCCGGGGTTCGTTCAACCGCCCGAGTGCGGCGACGCCGACCAGTATCTTGGTCAGGAGGGGCCCAGAGACATTGTGAGGGGCAGAGACCAAAAGGGGGTCGTGAGTACCGAAGTGAACACACATATATAAGATGGCCATCTTAATCATATAGGGGATTGATTGTGGATTGGGAATTGTTGATGGTTGTTTGCTATTGATTGCTCGGGGAAAATCTCCGTGGTTGTATCATTGAAATTGTAGGGTGTCATTACCATTGAAATATATCCTTGAACATCAGTTTTCTCTTGGGTGGAATTCATATGGATTGCGTGGCGAAAGCGCATATATAATACAACTTTCTGGCGAAGTTCCTCTCACGGTCCGGGGGTCACCGAGACCAGGTATTCACCGAGGGGACCACGTAACAGAATTGGGGGCTCGTCCAAATTACGATTTGCGTATTCGCAATTGGGTCTACGTCCGGGATCTAAAAGTGTATTTGTATAAAATAATAAAATAATCTTTTTATTAATTAAAATTTATTAATTAAGTATTAATTGGAAAATTTTTGGGGAAATTGGGGTAAAGTCTTGGGTGAAGGTTAACAGGTGTTAACGATAGTCACCATGGCGTTTGTGGCACAGAACTTTGCGGTAACACCGAGTGAGGCACAGTTCCGAGCGTTACTAAAGTCGGACCTCTTGAAATTGGCCAAACATTTTAACTTGGAGGTCCGAACTAATTTGAGGAAGGCAGAGTTGCAGGCCACGGTGATACAATCTATGGTGGGATTAGGAACATGGGACGAGTTAGCCTGGGAGTGGCTACCCGAAGAACCAGAAGACGTTGAGCTCCGGAAACTGGAGTTGCAATTACGGAGCCAGGAACGGATCAAAGAAGAAGAAAGGAAAGCAGAAAAGGAAAGAGCAGAAGAAGAAAGGAAAGCAGAAGAGAGGAGAGAAGCGAAACAAGCAGAGGAAAGGAGAGTGGAACGAGAACTCCAGGAAAGGTTAAAAGAAGAAGAAAGGAAAGCAGAAGAGAGGAGAGAAGAGAAACAAGCAGAGGAAAGGAGAGTGGAACGAGAACTCCAGGAAAGGTTAAAAGAAGAAGAAAGGAAAGCAGAAGAGGAGAAGAGAAGAGAAACAAGCAGAGGAGAGGAGAGCTGCAAGGGAACTCGAAGCAGAGGAGAGAAAAGCAGAAAGGGAATTAAAGGAACGTGACATGGAGCTTCAGCAAGAAATTAAATTCAAGGAGCTGGAGTTAATGAGAGAACGGGGAGAGGCACCACCCTTGCTGACGGGGTCGACACCTAACCAGAAAACCTGGGATGTGGGCAGACATGTGAGGCTGGTTCCACCGTTCAGTGAAAAGGAAGTCGCGAAATTTTTTCCACACTTTGAGAAAGTGGCTCGACAATTAAACTGGCCGGAGGAGGCCTGGACCATACTAGTGCAAAGTGTGCTGGTGGGGAAAGCTCAAGAGATTTATTCGGCGCTACCAATGGACCAATGTGCAGATTATGAGGTACTGAAGAAGCACATCCTCAAGGCCTATGAGTTGGTTCCGGAAGCTTACAGGCAAAAATTCAGGAATGCCAGGAAGAGGGAGAGTGAGACCCATGTGGAGTTTGCCAGAGTGAAAGAAAACATGTTTGATCGGTGGTGTGAGTCAAAAGGAGTCGGGAAAGACTTCGAAACATTGCGGGACTTGATCCTGGTGGAGGAATTCCAGCAGTGTGTCCACGAGGACATCAAAGTGTACCTGCAGGAAAAGAAAGTACCAAAGTTGTGGGACGCAGCCACCATGGCAGATGATTATGCCTTAACCCACCGAATAGGGGTCCACAAACCTAACTCCTCGCCTAGATCTCCGCAGGGGAGGTGGGGAACAGCAGGTGCGGAGAACGACCATACATGGCGGCGGCCTCAAGATGATTATGGGGACAACTATGATACCCCACCTGTTCGAAATCAGAGGGATGCGGGCCCAAGACAAACTTATAGTTCGGGGGGCCCGAGGCAGACCACGAGTTTTTCCTCCGGGCCTACTTGCGCTTTTTGCAAGAAACCTGGACACTTGATGTCCAGTTGTTACCGCATGAAAAGCGAAGACCCAGAGCGGAGTCCGACTACTACGACTCCAAACGCAATGGCCATTGTGAGAAATCGCCATCAAAAGGGTTACCAACCATTTATTTCAGAGGGGTTTGTGTCACGGGATGGAGCCTCGACTAACCGGAAACCGGTTAGGATATTGAGGGACACAGGGGCACATCAATCTTTAATGCTTGAAGGCATTTTGCCATGGTCCGAGTGGACGGCAACGGGGGATAGTGTTCGTTTACAGGGGATCGGGGGCGGTGTTAGTGCTCCCCTTCATGTCATCCATTTGGAGTCCGATTTGGTGTCAGGACCGGTCACCGTCGGTTTACAAGCCACGCTTCCTGTAGAGGGTGTATCTGTGGTTATCGGGAATGATTTGGCCGGGGGTCAAGTTTATGGTAACCTGAGGGTTGGTAAAGAGCCCAGCAGGGAAAATAACGCCACACCAGCTCGGGATGGCGACAAAAGTGCCAAGTTATTTGTAGGGGGACTGAACTTCAAAACAGAGGAAGAAGTTCTGACCTCTGTCTTCAACAGATATGGGCCGCTGGTGGAAGTGCGGTTGGTAAGAGACTGGGAAACGCAACAGTCAAGAGGGTTCGGCTTTGTCACGTTTGCCAGCACAAAAGACGCCAGAGAGGCAGAGAAGAATTGGAATGGCAAGGATTTGGAGGGTCGGACCATAACAGTAGGGAAGGCATTTCGTAGGCGTCGAGAGGTCTACAGGAGAGGACAACTGGGCGGTAGTTTTGGTGGTGGCCGCAATCAATATTATTATGGAGGCTCCCTGAGTTACGGCCGCTCCCGAAGGAAGGATTGGCAAAGTAGTGGCCGAGAAGGAGACCGCTATTCATGGGACTACAGGGACAAGTGGTCCCACCCTAAGTATTAGGGAAGTTCTGAGAAGTTGAAGCACTGAATGCGGCGGAGCCGCCGAGCCAAGATTCCTACACGGATTAACCGTGAACGCCGTTCCTAAAGGCGTCCATGTAGTGAACTTTCATGCACGGACTAACCGTGAACTCCACGTTCCTCAAGGCGCCCATGTGGAGAACTTTCCTGCACGGACTAACCGTGAACTCCACGTTCCTAAAGGCATCCATGTAGTGAATACTCGGCTTGGCCTCCCGGAAAAAGTGCTATCGAGTGGCTTAACTTTGGATCTTTGATCAACCCCTTAACCTTCATTCACAAGAAACTGACGGTCAAAGTCAGAGGGTCATGAGATGGAGTTTGATTTGGCAGGGACAATGTCGTTGCTGGTGCTTAGTCCAGAGCGAGTAATCTGGAGGGGTTGTGGTGAAATTTTGGTTGCTTTATTTTTAAGTGATAACTGTGCCCGGGGGGAACTGATAATGTGGGGGGGTTGAGTTATCTGGTTGGTTTCTCCAAATTGGCCGGCAAAGAAAGTTTTCGCTGGGTTCAAACTTTCTTTCTTGAAGGGGGGGAGTGTTACATATTTATGTGAATGTATGTGAATTACCATTCAGGTCTTTGCTTATCCATGTTTAGTAGATTAAGGGTTGTTGTGGTTGGAGGGTCAGGAGCCCTTCTGAAAAGTGTCCGGAAACGGAAGTGACCGGAAACGGAAGAAGAAAAGACACGAGGAAGAAAAACGACGAGTATTCTTCTTCCTCGCCCCGCTCCCACGAAAGGTTGGATCGACCTTGCGCTGCGTGGAAACGCGGCGTTCCGAAGCCCGTCTGGCGAGAGGAGTTACCGGGACGTGTACCTGCCCGGTGGAGACGTCAAGTTGACGTGGGGCCGTGCATCGACCCCGCGTCTGGCACCGTTCGCGGCACCGTCTAAACAGACGCGTGCGGGTCGCACGTTGGGGCCTAACGCGCCTTGCAAGCGGCGTGGGGCTTTTGGCTTGCTCTACCGTACCCGCTTCGCGTGGCCACGAGGGGCTGCAGCCACGGTGCCTGGTACGATACCTGCCCGGTGGAAAAACGTCCACCCGGGGTTCGTTCAACCGCCCGAGTGCGGTGACGCCGACCAGTATCTTGGTCAGGAGGGGCCCAGAGACATTGTGAGGGGCAGAGACCAAAAGGGGGTCGTGAGTACCGAAGTGAACACACATATATAAGATGGCCATCTTAATCATATAGGGGATTGATTGTGGATTGGGAATTGTTGATGGTTGTTTGCTATTGATTGCTCGGGGAAAATCTCCGTGGTTGTATCATTGAAATTGTAGGGTGTCATTACCATTGAAATATATCCTTGAACATCACTTTTCTCTTGGGTGGAATTCATATGGATTGCGTGGCGAAAGCGCATATATAATACAACTTTCTGGCGAAGTTCCTCTCACGGTCCGGGGGTCACCGAGACCAGGTATTCACCGAGGGGACCACGTAACAATGTATATTGTATATATTAGGCATGGGCAAAAAAAATCGATTATCCGGTTAAAATCAATTCCCTCCATCGGAACCGGGAATCGAATTCTAAATTCCACAGAGCCGATTACCCACCTGAAATGGTTCCAAGGCTCTGGAGTGGATTCCTACTATGCCTTATTTCACTTTGTCCATCGAGAATCGTTAATTGGTTCAGCAAATTATATTAAAAGCTTCTCCTGTCGTTCGTTACAAAATAAACAGACGAGTCTGTTTTTCTGCATCTAGTTTGTTTTAGTTGTGAAGAAAAAGAGCAGCCATGTACTTACAAACTGTGTGCATGTGGGTCCTGGATCCGACAGATAGCATGAACCTATTATATCTGCATCGACTATTGTGAAATTCCCAAATCATCATATTTATTAACAGCAAATTTAAAAATATCGAGAGCAATCGAGGAGCGGTCTGTTGCCTTATACACCACCCAGGTAAGCCAGGTTCAATTTTTTATCCAATTGAAAAAAAATTAAAATTTTTCTGGAGGTTTGGATTAATTTGGACTTTTACTTCTTCATTTTTTTTCTTTCCCAGGAGCATTTCCGTGTTCAAGTGTGGGACAGATACAGACGACGTCATTAGCGTTTCTCTGCGACTGCCAAACTATGAATGGACATGGAGGACCTCCTCGGAAAGAAAAATCTGCTTCAAAAAGCTGGTACGTCATCAAACATGATCTGCAGTTTATTTGGATTTGAAAAGAATTCCGGAAAAACAGCGATATTTTAAATCTGAAGCAAGTTCGATGTATGCTCAGCAGCAAAAAGTTATCTTACAAGTCGACTACCTCTGATGCATAAGCATCTGAAGTCATTCCATCCAAGGGAAGCTCGTGGTCACGGCATGGAAAGTCATGCTAAACGTGACCGAGATCAGTCTCCATCGGAAAATTGAAACAATCCTCTAGCACCGATTCAGGATCACACAACGCAAGCCTGCTCAGTGCTCTACTCAACAGTTACTCCTGGTGAACTACTCCCCCTCCCCCACAACTTATACTTCTATAATTAACAAGCATTCTGAGTATTGCGCTGCAATACATGTCCCCTACCGGCAGTCTGTCGTCCAGAAAACTGTTGGGGAAATTACCAAAGTTCAAAGTGCCATAACTTTGTCAAAAATGATCGAAATGTCGTGAAATTCGAACTTGATCTGTAACTTATCACGAGGAAACCATGTGCCAAGTTTGAAATCATTAGCTTTACGAGTTTATACAAAAAGTCCGGAAAACTGTTCTTTGCGTGACGGACGGACAGACTGACAGACAGACGGAGGGACGGAGTGCAAACCTATGGTCCCCTCCGGTGTACACAGGTAGGGGACTAATAAGCCGATTCTTTGTTTGTACTTTGTCGGTATGAAAATCATACAAAAAAACCGGTGCTCACCTAATCTCCACCAAAACTTGCATTCGTGTTGGTCATACCCATGGTCAGGTCATGGTCACAAGGAGGTTGGGGGAGAGGGGGGGGGGGGGAAGAGGGGAGAGGCGGCCTACCATTTTTTACCCGATCTTGCAAAATTTTGCATACGTGCTGGCAATATCCAGGGTAATCCCCCCACCAGCGAGGGGGCGAGTGAAGTCGATTTGCCAACTTATAATATAAATCACGTGACTTATTTTATTTACTCATGAACATAAATTTTATACTGAAGTTATTTATCTTTACCTCTCCGCCAACGAAGATGGATGGATGGTATGTTATCACCCCTATTTGTCTGTGTGCATGCTGTCTCAAAAGTTATGGACGGATTCGGACGAAACGAGTTGAGCAGGTTGGGTGTGTGACAAGGACAAATTGATTAGATTTTGGTGAATAACCAGATGCGGAAGGGTCCCCCCGTGCTGAGAATCCACCAATGACGGGGTTGGGGGGCGGGTCACGTAAGGGGAGGTGAGCCTGAAATAAAAGGGAGAGCACATGAGAGCGCTGCACAGTCGGGCTTTGTCTGCTTTGGCTGCAGCTTCATCTGCTGATGTCTGAGCTTTGGGGGCTGTCAAGCTTTGTCTGCCGATTCGTTTCCGAGTCCATCTGGCTGTCGTCTTCTTTTTACTGGAGCGAAGTTCAAAACCTATCACCTTGAAGCCTTTTCATATTCCATCTCTTCGACTTTGGTCATCTACAAGTTTGAGTTCTTCAGCCTTACGCTTCCTTTGAATTCTGTTCTCATTTCAATTCTGACTGATCTCGCCTCTGTGACCTGGAGCTTTCCTCCTGCTTTGGAGTCTTTGTATCGTCATCACAAAATGCAACCCCATTGGCCGTTCGGTTGTGATTGGGTGGACATGCCCCAAATATGCAACTCACGCCACCATCCAGCAACTTGTTCCATTTATGTTGCCAACAACACAGCCATTGAGGTCATACAAATTACATGATAAAGTTAATGGCGTATACCTGCTGCAAACCTGGAAAACGAAGGCTGGCCAGATATGAAATTGGACACATGTGCAAGCTATTTTGTGCATCAGATATGCTGTGGAACAGGTGACAAATGTTCTACAATTTAGGCAACAAGAAAACAACTACCATTAGTAACTCATTACTTGCTGTGTGTGGGTATACCTTTAATAGAGGCACTGTGGGGAATGACTTCAAATCGCACCACACGGAAGGTGCCTTCCACAGTTTCTTCGTGGTAGGACAGAATGAGGTTTAGGTGGTTGTGCAGATAAACCTGGCACAAGAAGAGTTGCAAGAAAAAGCATCCTCAAGGTGTTGGGGAAAAGCACAACAGCATTGAATCAAAAACAAGTAGAACTTCACTCGGTAAAGTGCAAACCTCCGCCAGGCTGAACAGTTTATGTTTTGTATCCCACTGATAGGCCGGATATGCATCTGAACCTGAATCAAAATCGAATTGGATTGTTCTCGTCACCTAACCAACTCATCCACCAAGTTTTGTCATAATCCATCCACAACTTTTGTAAATATAGTGCTACATATCGTTTTTGGCCCAATCTCATAATGGTGAAGAAACACTGTAAATTATAGTATCCGGATCCAGAAACAGGATCTTCACAAAAATCGAATCAATTTGTCCTTGTCAAACACCAGTTATACACAATAAGCAAGGAAATGAAAAAAAGAAACATAGGGGCAATACCCCTGACACAACTGGTATAATAAACAGTACACTGCACTGATTAAAGGTATTTTAAACCAATTTCAATGGTTTCCAGAAGACAGGGCAGCATGTAGAATCATACTAACATAATCATAAGACTAAACAGACAAACAAAAAAATACCTATTTTGGTGGGAACCCCCCCCCCCCCTCCCCCCTCTCCCCACCCCCCAACCCCATATACCATATACCTTCCAAGACCCCAATTTTTCTAATGCTTTGAACAAACATTGGTACATCATGGGTGATTAAGGTTGTGGTGAAGTTTAATTAAAATTGTGTGTGTACTGTGTAGTTTCAGAGAAAAGAGCAAATACCTATTTTGGGGGGCAACCCCCCAGTAGACCCCTCACGACCCGATTTTTTTTGATGCTGTGAACAAATTTTGATACAACATGGGTGATGAAGGTTGTGGTCAAGTTTCATTGAAATCATGTGTGTAGTTTCAGAGAATGAATGATCGTTTTAAGGCCATTTCCCCGCTAGAGCGGGGGTTAGCCTTGCAGGCCCCATGACAATCATGGTTCCCTGTTTGAGGCAATGTTTTTATGGCCGGATGCCCTTCCTGACGCCAAATATCAATTTGGAAAGCCAAATACCAAAAGAGAAGAAAGCAAATATCAATTTTGGGGGAGTCAAACCTGGGACCACTTTGACCTCCCATAGATCCCCTTAAGCTTCGATTTTCTTAGTACCGTGAACAAACTTCGGTGCATCACGGGTGATGAAAGTTGTGATCAGGTTTCATTGAAAAATAATGTGTGTAGCTTCAGAGAAAAAAGCAAATTCCTATTTTGGGGAGTCAAACCTGGATGCACTTTGACCCCTTATTCCCCGATTTTTTTAATGCCGTGAACAAACTTTAGTCACAACACAACCAATAAAATTTGTGTCAAATTTGGTCACAATCCCTTCAGCGGTTTCAGAGAATACGTTTCAAGTGTTTACGGACTAACGGACTGATGGACGGACTGATGGATGGACGGACGGACTGACTGCACATGCCATCGAATAGGCTCCCCTGAACTTCGTTCCAGGTGAGCTAAAAAACACGGTATACTGCAAGTAAGAGGGATTGATTAGGTAGCGTTAATGGAGGTTAAAAAAGACAGGATAGGACTGCGGATAACAAGATGAGGATGCACGACGTGGTTGAAACCCTGGGGGGGGAGGGGGGGGGAGAGTGGGACGGAACAGCCTCAGGAAGGCAGATCCAGATGGGGAAGCTAGAAATCAAAGAGATGAGGTGTGCAATAAGCCAAAACCAATATTCCAATATCTCACCTTTCCCTCCTGCACAAACCCCAAGCGATATCCATGCTCAAAGTTTATTTGCCTATCTTCCTTCCCGTTCTTCTCAGTAACAAACTCCAGCACCGTTGCAACGGGGAGATTGTCAGCGATTCTTGCATAGAAAACAAAACATTGTGACTGCCAATTACACGAGATACAATTCCAAAAAACTTTGGCGTATCATGATATTCTTCAGTGGAACGTCAAGCATAACTTAATTTATAACAACACGATGCTCTTGGTGGCACTTGTCCATATATTATGTGCACAACAAGTACATTAGAAGACCGTAGCGTACTTGACATGAATTACAAGATTACAAGTAGATGGTGAACTCCACAATTTGACCAGACGCCAATTCAAATTCAACAAGCATTCTGAGTATTGCGCTGCAATACATGTCCCCTACCGGCAGTCTGTCGTCCGGAAAACTGTTGGGAAAATTACCAAGGGTTATTTATCCACAGATTTTGAATCGTTCCCAATCGCCAATTACCTCAGGACGGGCTCACCTGTGATTCGCACTCGGGACTTCGATTTATACACCTTGCAGACAGCTCAGCAGAAGCACGAGAAAATAAGTTGTTGATAAAGAACCTTTCGAGTCACTAAATATCAGTAATTTATTATATTTTCCGGTTCACGATCAATGATCGATGTGCATATATATGTTGCTCGGCTTGGCTCTGCCCCTCTCGAAAGCGCGCGCTTTTGACGTTCGCGAGACGAGGCTGAGGGCGTGCGGTGCGGCTTGAGGAGAACTCTAGAATAAACAAAGTGCCATAACTTTGTCAAAAATGATCGAAACGTCGTGAAGTTCGAACTTGATCTGTAACTTATCATGAGGGAACCATGTACCAAGTTTGAAATCATTAGCATTAAGAGTTTAGAAAAAAAGTCCGGAAAGCTGTTCTTTGCGTGATGGACTGACAGACGGAGGGACGGAGTGCAAACCTATAGTCCCCTCCGGTGTACACCGGTAGGGGACTAATAAATCAACTTCTTGTGTTGTCTGTTCTCACAAACCATTACACAATCCATTTGAATAATAAGTGGGACGGCACACGGTAGAGGGCATACTTCCGCCAGGCTGAACAGTTCACATTTTGTATCCCACTAATAGGCCGGATCTGGATTTGAAACCTGAACAAAAATCTAATCATTTCGTCCTCGTCACATACACTACCTCTTTGTCAAATTTTGTCGGAATCCGTCCACAACTTTTTGAGATATCTTGTTCACAGACAGACAGACAGGAGTGAAAACATAACCTCCATCCACCTTCAGTGGCGGCGGTAAACATTCTGATCAGCCCATTGTGTTGTTGGAGATATCACTTCTGCCATATAGAATGCAGCAATTGAATCTTACATCCAGTTTCTTGTGCTAATTTTTAACTGCAAAAAATAAATTACGATTTAGTGGGGCTGCGGTATGGTTGGCCCTCGGATTTTAAATGCCATCGAAACGTGAGCACTTAAGAAATGGCATGGCCCATATCATACGAAAATGACCATCTTCAAAACCTCCTGGCTATTGACAAAGATTTGCCTCATTTATTTGAGGAAATTCCAGGTGGCTACGGTATTTAATAATGGAATGCCTTGAGAGTTCAGAAAGCTAATTGGTGAATGTGGGTCAATGGATGGCAAGCAAGTATGGTCTAAGTCTCAAACATTACTAAAACCTGTGGAGATGTCTCTCCATTGCCACCCTCCATATGAAACTCCAATGGTGATGTTATGCCAGTCAATGCACATCTCCCCTTTTTGCACATCACTATTGCACATCTACCCATTTTATTTTATTGGGTTCTATTTTGTGTTGGCATATCAATCGACATCGGGAGTTACTGGAGGCTTCGGGCAGAGCGGTATTTAAGGTAAAATTGTGGAAGCAAATTGCGGATGTGGGTTTTAATTGCTGGAAGCGACTGCCTCAATAAATAAACAAACACAAATTAGAATGGCACTCGGTAGAGCGCATACCTCCGCCAGGTTCACCAGTTTTTGGTTTCTATGCCACTGATAGGCCGGATCTGGATTCGGACCTGAACCAAAATCGAATCGGCTTGTTCTTGTCACCTAACCAACTCATCCACCAAGTTTAGTCATAACTCGTCCACAACTTTTTAAAATATCATATTATATATCCCTTTTTGCCCGATCTCTCAATGGTGAAGATTCACTTAAAAGATTTAACAATTCTCGTATCCGAATCCATATTCAGATCTTCACCAAAATTGAACCAATTCTTCCTTTCCTTGTCACACACCCAACCTCTCTGCCAAGTTTTGTCTGAATCCGTCCACAACTTTTTGAGATATCCTGCGATATATCATTTATCGCCCTATCTCCCAATGGTGAAGAATTAAACAATTCTACCAGCCGGATCTTCACCAAAATCTAATCATTTCGTCCTTGTCACATACGCTACCTAAGCCAAATTTTGTCCGAATCCGTACACGACTTTTTGAGACATCTTGTTCACAAACAAACAGACAGACAAACAGACAGGGGTGACAACATCACCTCCATCCACTTTCAGTGGCGGAATTAACAAATGATAAACATAATATCACCTTCGAAAAATATATTCCGTATTCAAATTATTCAGAGTTCACGGTGTCAGGGATTTTAAACCTTGGACACCAACATCATGAGCTCTGCCCTCAAATGGGAGCACGGAACAGGCCAACTTGTAGCAATTTACCAAATTGACATTATATTATGGAGAAACCATAAAAAATACAGCCACTCAGATTCCACTGCATTATTATCATGATTATTTGTGTGTGCAAAATGAATATTGTGGCCGGAGCAGAACAGTGCATCTTCAATTTCTCCAAGTTTCCCCCTTTCTCATCAAGTCAGTCATTATGTGCCTGTGCCGTCTCTGGAGCAAAATGGTATCTGTGCGCTGTGCGATTTCTACTTACAGATGGACGTAGTACTCTTCATGTATCCGCTTGGCTAGAAGTTTGCTTTCGGCCACATTCAGCGTTTTGGGCGTCTTAGACTCGCTGCACAGCACTTTGCAGCTCTTTTCTTCTCTCATCTGCACTTCATAAGGCGTGTTCACAATGCGGTCCCCTCGCAGCACTTCACCTACAAGGTGTGCAGAACATGCATTAGCCCATTGCAAGTGCTACTGAATCTTACCAGTAGTATGTGAAATTTAATGGTGCTTTCACCTCAACAATCAGAATAATAAATAAATAAATAAATAAAGGTGTTATGTCGATAATGGTGATGGTAAAGTGTGTATAAATGAATAATTCAAAGTTGTGTGTTGATAGTGCAGGTGGTAAAGTGTAGATCAATAAATAATTCAAGGTGGTACGTTGGTAATAGAGAGGGCAAAGGGTGCGCGTACATTTGCATGTCTGTGTGTTTGTGCGTGCCGGCCTGCGCTTGTGCGTGCCGGCCTGCGCTTGAGCGTGCCGGCGTGCGCTTGTGCGAGCAGGCGTTCGGTTGTGCGAGCAGGCGTTCGGTTGTGCGAGCCGGCGTGCGTTTGTGCGAGCCGGCGTGCGTTTGTGCGAGCCGGCGTGCGTTTGTGCGTGCCGGCGTGCGTTTGTGCATGCAGGTGTTTGCGCGTGACGGCGTGTCGACGTTTGTGCGTGACATGTCGGCGTTTGCGCGTGACGGCGTGTCAGCGTTTGCGCGTGATGGCGTGTCGGAGTTTGCGCGTGACGGCATGTCGGAGTTTGCGCGTGACAGTATGTCGGCGTTTGCGCGTGACGTCATGTCGGCGTTTGCGTGTGACGTCGTGTCGGCGTTTGCGCGTGACGGCGTGTCGTCGTTTGCGCGTGACGGCGTGTCGTCGTTTGCGCGTGACGGCGTGTCGTCGTTTGCGCGTGACAGCGTGTTTGCGCGTGACAGCGTGTTTGCGGTTGCGCTTGCGCGTGACAGCATGTTTGCGTTTGCGCGTGACAGCGTGTTTGCGTTTGCGCGTGACAGCGTGTTTGCGTTTGCGCGTGACAGCGTGTTTGCGTTTGCGCGTGACAGCGTGTTTGCGTTTGACAGCGTGTTTGCGTTTGCGCGTGACAGCGTGTTTGCGTTTGAGCGCGACAGCGTGTTTGCGTTTGCGCGCGACAGCGTGTTTGCGTTTGCGCGTGACAGCGTGTTTGCGTTTGCGCGTGACAGCGTGTTTGCGTGTGACAGCGTGTTTGCGCGTGACAGCGTGTTTGCGTTTGCGCGTGACATCGTGTTTGCGTTTGAGCGTGACAGCGTGTTTGCGTTTGCGCGTGACAGCGTGTGCGTTCGCGCGTGCCAGCGTGTGCATTTGCGCGTGTCAGCGTGCGCGGTTGTGCGTGACAGTGTGCGCCGTTGCACATGACCGTGTGCGTTTGGCAATGACGGCGTGTGCGTTTGCCAGTGACGGCGTGTGCGTTTGCCAGTGACGGCGTGTGCGTTTGCCAGTGACGGCGTGTGCGTTTGCCAGTGACGGCGTGTGCGTTTGCCAGTGACGGCGTGTGCGTTTGCCAGTGACGGCGTGTGCGTTTGCCAGTGACGGCGTGTGCGTTTGCCAGTGACGGCGTGTGCGTTTGCCAGTGACGGCGTGTGCGTTTGCCAGTGACGGCGTGTGCGTTTGCCAGTGACGGCGTGTGCGTTTGCCAGTGACGGCGTGTGCGTTTGCCAGTGACGGCGTGTGCGTTTGCCAGTGACGGCGTGTGCGTTTGCCAGTGACGGCGTGTGCGTTTGCCAGTGGCGGCGTGTGCGTTTGCCAGTGACGGCGTGTGCGTTTGCCAGTGACGGCGTGTGCGTTTGCCAGTGACGGCGTGTGCGTTTGCCAGTGACGGCGTGTGCATTTGGGCATGACGGCGTTTGCGTTTGACAGCGTTTGCGTTTGCGCGTGACAGCGTGTTTGCGCGTGACAGCGTGTTTGCGCATGACAGCGTGTTTGCGCATGACAGCGTGTTTGCGTTTGCGCGTGACAGCGTGTTTGCGTTTGCGCGTGACAGCGTGTTTGCGTTTGCGCGTTACAGCGTGTTTGCGTTTGCGCGTGACAGCGTGTTTGCGTTTGCGCGTGACAGCGTGTATGCGTGACAGCGTGTTTGCGTGTGACAGCATTTGCGTTTGCGCGTGACAGCGTGTTTGCGTTTGCGCGTGACAGCGTGTTTGCGTTTGCGCGTGACAGCGTGTTTGCGTTTGCGCATGACAGCGTGTTTGCGTTTGCGCGTGACAGCGTGTTTGCGTTTGCGCGTGACAGCGTGTTTGCGTTTGCGCGTGACAGCGTGTTTGCGCGTGATGGCGTGTGCGTTTGCATGTGATGGCGTGTGCGTTTGCGCGTGACGGCGTGTGCGTTTGCAGGTGAAGGCGTGTGCGTTTGCCCATGACAGCGTGTGTGTTTGCGCATGACGGCGTGTGTTTGCGCATGACGGCGTGTGCGTTTGCGCATGACGGCGTGTGCGTTTGCGCGTGACGGCGTGTGCGTTTGCGTGTGACGTCGTGTCGGCGTTTGCGCGTGACGGCGTGTCGTCGTTTGCGCGTGACGGCGTGTCGTCGTTTGCGCGTGACAGCGTGTTTGCGTGTGACAGCGTGTTTGTGTTTGCGCGTGACAGCGTGTTTGCGGTTGCGCTTGCGCGTGACAGCATGTTTGCGTTTGCGCGTGACAGCGTGTTTGCGTTTGCGCGTGACAGCGTGTTTGCGTTTGCGCGTGACAGCGTGTTTGCGTTTGCGCGTGACAGCGTGTTTGCGTTTGACAGCGTGTTTGCATTTGCGCGTGACAGCGTGTTTGCGTTTGAGCGCGACAGCGTGTTTGCGTTTGCGCGTGACAGCGTGTTTGCGTGTGACAGCGTGTTTGCGCGTGACAGCGTGTTTGCGTTTGCGCGTGACAGCGTGTTTGCGTTTGCGCGTGACATCGTGTTTGCGTTTGAGCGTGACAGCGTGTTTGCGTTTGCGCGTGACAGCGTGTGCATTTGGGCGTGACGGCGTTTGCGTTTGACAGCGTGTTTGCGCGTGACAGCGTGTTTGCGCATGACAGCGTGTTTGCGCATGACAGCGTGTTTGCGTTTGCGCGTGACAGCGTGTTTGCGTTTGCGCGTGACAGCGTGTTTGCGTTTGCGCGTGACAGCGTGTTTGCGTTTGCGCGTGACAGCGTGTTTGCGCGTGACAGCGTGTTTGCGTTTGCGCGTGACAGCGTGTTTGCGTTTGCGCGTGACAGCGTGTTTGCGTTTGCGCGTGACAGCGTGTTTGCGTTTGCGCGTGACAGCGTGTATGCGTGACAGCGTGTTTGCGTGTGGCAGCGTGTTTGCGTTTGCGCGTGACAGCGTGTTTGCGTTTGCGCATGACAGCGTGTTTGCGTTTGCGCGTGACAGCGTGTTTGCGTTTGCGCGTGACAGCATGTTTGCGTTTGCGCGTGACAGCGTGTTTGCGCATGACGGCGTGTGCGTTTGCGCGTGACGGCGTGTGCGTTTGCATGTGACGGCGTGTGCGTTTGCATGTGATGGCGTGTGCGTTTGCGCGTGACGGCGTGTGCGTTTGCAGGTGAAGGCGTGTGCGTTTGCCCATGACAGCGTGTGTTTGCGGATGACGGCGTGTGTTTGCGCATGACGGCGTGTGCGTTTGCGCATGACGGCGTGTGCGTTTGCGCATGACGGCGTGTGCGTTTGCGCATGACGGCGTGTGCGTTTGCGCATGACGGCGTGTGCGTTTGCGCATGACGGCGTGTGCGTTTGCGCATGACGGCGTGTGCGTTTGCGCATGACGGCGTGTGCGTTTGCGCATGACGGCGTGTGCGTTTGCGCATGACGGCGTGTGCGTTTGCGCATGACGGCGTGTGCGTTTGCGCGTGACGGCGTGTGCTCTTGCGCGTGACGGCACGTGCGTTTGCACGTGACGGCACGTGCGTTTGCGCGTGACGGCGTGTGACGGCATGTGCGTTTGCGCATGACGGCGTGTGCGTTTGAGCATGACGGCGTGTGCGTTTGAGCATGACGGCGTGTGCGTTTGAGCATGACGGCGTGTGCGTTTGAGCATGACGGCGTGTGCGTTTGCGCATGACGGCGTGTGCGTTTGCGCATGACGGCGTGTGCGTTTGCGCATGATGGCGTGTGCGTTTGCACATGATGGCGTGTGCGTTTGCGCATGACGGCGTGCGCTTGCGCATGATGGCGTGTGCGCTTGCGCATGATGTCGTGTGCGTTTGCGCATGACAGTGTGTGTTTGCGCATGACAGTGTGTGTTTGCGCATGACAGCATGCATGTTTGTGCATGACAGCATGTGTGTTTGCACATGACAATGTGTGTGTTTGCACATGACAGCATGTTTGAGCATACAAGCATGTTTGTGCGTTGCATCGTCTTTGTGTGTGCCAGTGTGTGTGTGTTTGAGCATGCATGCATTTGCGCATGACAGCGTGTACGTTTGCACATGACATCGTGTTTTGTGCATGCAAGCACGTTTGTGCATTGCAGCGTGTTTGTCTGTGCACATTACGTGAAAGTGAGGAATTACTACAAGAATACCGAGGACATCATAGATGTGGGTCAATTGTCATACTTGATGAGGCACTCCTGCACCGCTGGACAGAACAAGTTGAAAACTGGGGGTAGACACACACTTGTTCCGAGCCTTGTGAAAGGAACTGAGATTACCTTCCGTTGGATTTGCCTTCCATGTGGCGAAGGCAAATTGTTTCAGGGCAACTGCTTCACCACAAGATTCCGTGTACCATGGACGGGAGGAAGGGTATGACAACTGAAGACAAGATGGGATAAATCTGTGCCTGAGAGAGAGCAGTTTACTTTGGAAGAATTCCCAGGAACAGTTAATGTCAGAGGCAGTAGAGATGGGAGACCAGTCCAGAAGTTTGATGTCTGCTTGAAGACCGTGCCAGTAGGCCTGAGTGAAAAGCCAGACTCGTCGACGCTGAGGAGGATATCTGAGAACGGCTCGAGAGATGTCCACTTTAACAAGTAAATGATCAGATGAACCGATTGGAGCAGATGAAGAGCAGCAGACATTAGCAGGGAAGTTAGTCAGAACAAAGTCTAGAAGAGATGATGTACCGTTGACTGAGATCCGGGTCAGGAAACTGACAGATTGTGCCAGGCCCAGTGAGTTGCAGAAGTCCTTTGCTGAGGTGCCATGCCCGGTGTGAGAGGCACCCACACCCAGCCAGCTGGCATGATGACAGTTGAGGTCGCCACATATGAGGAAGAGAGATTTGGGATGAGTTGATAGAAGTTGGTCCATGTTGTCAGACAGCGACATGTAAATGGAGTCATCACTGTTTGGTGGATGGTCCAACACAAATATGAACAAAAGGTGGGAGTGGAGGGAAAGATGTAGCTCCAGGTACTCCTGGGGGTGTGATAAGGTTAGAGCAGTGCGAGGAGAGCAATGGAGAGTGAGGAATAGAGTTTTTGATAAGGAGAGCAACCCCATCGTCAGGACAAGGCTCAGGATTATCATACCGGAGGAGGGAGTAACCAGGGAGAGATACGAAGGAGTCAGAGACATCTTGAAGGAGGAAAGTTTCTTTTAAGCAAGGGGGGGAGGAGGGGTAAGGGAGGAGGAAGATGAGGAGTAGGAGGGAAAGGGGAAGGAGGAGGGGTAATAAGTTGGAAGAGAGAGGGAGGAGGAGGAGGGAACTTTGTGGATGAGTGAGGGTGCAAATTTGAAAGAGGGGTGAGGAGGAGATTTGAAGGGAGGGGTGAGGAGGGAGTTTTGAAGGGAAGGGGTAAGGGAAGTTTTGAAGGGAAGGGGTGAGGGGGGAGTTTTGAAGGGGAAGGGTAGGTGGAGTTTTGAAGGGGAGGGGTGAGGGGGGAGTTTTGAAGGGGAAGGGTGAGGGGGGAGTTTTGAAGGGGAGAGTTGATGGGGGAGTTTTGAAGGGGAGGGGTAGGCGGAAGGTAGTGATGGAATGGGGTAAGAGCGAGTAGAGGGAGGGGACGGAGTGGGATGCTGGTAAGGGATACAAGTTTGTAGTATACAAGCAAGTATAAGTAGAGGGAACAGACAGGGAAGGGATTGACACTGAAGATGAACAAAAGGAAGGATTAATGAAATACAAACATCCATTGCAAGCTGGGGTTCTTGAGATTTTAAAGTCAGAGATAAGTTTGAAAACATTGGAGGAGGGGTGGTGTAAAGGTGTATTAAGACATTGGAGAAAGAGGAACTGTAAGAAATTGATTTTTTTTTGGAATCGGAATGATTGAAAGAACAATTTGAAGACAGCCTTTTGAAAAGGAAGAAGAAGAGTGAATTGTATTAGAAGAGAGAATGCAATACAAAAGCAAAAGGAAGTTGACAGATTTTAAAACAAACACCATGAAAACTGTCTGGGTATTCACCGAAATGGGGGCAGGGAGGCTGCGAGTAGAAAGTTTGCAGACCAACTGGGTCCTACACTTATACTACAGCTTGAAGGAATTGATCAGCCCTGATCCATGGGTTGCTTTAAAAAAACATTGCAGAGAAAATGTTTTTCTTCTCTTTTTTTTTTAACAAAAAAAAAACATTTTAATGGGATTTCGTTTGTAAGTACGTGTGTTCCTAAGTTGGGGGCTGCTCTTATAATGAAAACAAAAGTCATCAAGGCAAAGCCTGTGGATCACAAGTTATACGTTTCCTGAGGCTGACTTTGCTATTTCCTGTTGCTTTTGAGAATTGGTGGTGTTTAATTTGTTTGGGTTGCTTGGATGTGCCTTTTTATGTCAAAATTGATAATCCCAACCACATGACCATAATGCCAAGAGTAAAATTAACAATATTTCATATCATCATGGAATACAACACAGCATAAAGTCTGCCTCGTCACTCCCATAGGGAGTGGGTGTTTCTAGTAAAGGTAACAACATATGGAAAAAACACAAAAAGGCTAATGCCACAATAAATTCTGTCCAAATGTGCAATTCATGTAAAAATGCAATGTTGTCTCTTAATGTCTTCATCCTGCACGTGACTTGTGTAGCCTCAGATCAATGTGGTTAGATTTCAATACAATTGAGAGAACAAAAAAAAGTCAAAAGTTGGCCAACAACATGAACTACAGTACTTGAAAGCTTTTTTATTTGTATTTGCTTAAAACGAAGAAAATAAACAAAAGTCAAGAAACAGAAAGCATACCAGAATTTAAGATAACTTTTCCCTTTCCCATAACAATGTAACAAAACCAACAATGCATAACTTTGACAACCAAACAATTGTACTGTTACCATTTCTACCTTTTCCTCTTAAAGATAATGCTACAGCACTTACCCAGATTCTCCGTTTTGTAATACACTTTTGGTGGCTTGCAGAATGGGATCGAGTAATACTCATAAGGGAGCTGTGTATGAGAGCTTGTCATCTTCACGGCCTGCATGAACAAGAAAATCAATCATTCAAAAAAGCCAATGACATGTTTTATCATTGTACTAAAATACACAATTTGGTATCTGTGAGATACCACATGATTGATTGATGTGATTTGGTTTGTCTGTCTGTCTGACTGACTAGTTTTTTGACCGCAATATATCAGGTCATTACGTATCCAATCTCAGCCAAACTTGACAGGACTAAAAGTCACATGATAAAGGTTGTAGCGACTTCATTTGTCCCCCTCCTCAAGGGGATTGTGCATGTTGGGTGAAATCCGTGTTAGGATGTATATCCGTGTTAAGATAGCTTTATTGTGGCGTTTTTCCAGCGCTGCTTCTAATAACAAAAGTAATAACACTTTATAATAGCATATTATTGTTTTTATAAAACAATATTAATATTTAATAATAACACCCCTCTCCAAGGCGTTTTTCTTCCTTGAACAAGCACCATGTTAACATGTATAAATAGCTTATTGGGCTGTTTTGTGGGGCCAATGGCCCCGACGCACAGTAAAAAATATTATAAACAACACACACGTGTGATGACCTTTTGAAACAGTCTCTACTGCTGTTTAACACTCAACTGAAAGGAAGGAAACCCAGGGTGCATTCAGGTAACAAGCAGCCATCTAGCACTTTCCCAGCCAGTCGCTCCTTATCAACTGATTCCCACGACGTTCTTAAGACATTATATGAGCCAAGATTTACTGTAATGTATATATCCCATAAAGGATAATAATATAACCCTTCCTGTCGTTCCCATACGGAGTGGGTGTACAAGTTGAATAACTTCTCTATGTAGATGTGTATCACATACTAATTGTACAAATTCTCGATTTACATGTGTATCATGTACTAATTGTACAAATTCTCGATGCAGATGGGTACTGTGTACTAATTGTCTAAGTAAATGGATACTGTGTACTAATTATCCTCACCAGAGGAGAGAGTATTCCATTTGGGTCCATTTGTTTGTCTGTTTGTCTGTCTGTCTGTTTGTTTGTTTGTCCGCACAGAACGTTAGTATATGTGAGTATACGTGAGAGTATGCTTTTCTCTGCAAACGTTGGTCCGATTGACACAAAATTTTCACAAGATTTTCACCACCAGCCTCCTCCTGTATAATATGTGAATTATAATTATGACATCATAGTTCACATGGTAAGGATGCCATCTTGGAAACACCGAAAAACTTTGCACCTCTATCTCCCCGAAAGCACTCCATAGGAAAAATTTAAACATGGCTCATTGTGAAGTGCTCCACATGGGGAACAATATATATGTTCATGATTATGTCATCGGTGGCTTCATGATGACGTCATAATTAGACAAGTAGAAAGCTTGATCCAATCAGTTTTAAATTTATTGAGCGTGATCTACACAAAAATTGTATAAGAGAATTAAATTGACGACGTCATCGATCACGTGGTTCGGCAGCGATATTGGATTGAAAATGAAGACCTTCAAAAATCTTCTTTTCCAGAACGGCTTACTAGATCGACGCTAAACTCCACACACATAGTTTACTCGCCTTGGTGAATAAATCTTGAAAGCGATGAAGTCATAGGTCGCATGGTTTAGCATCCATATTGGATTTTGTGCACAAACTGCATAAATGAAAGTATTGTTCTCTTAAAGCACTGAACAGATCGATGCGAAATTTTAACCACATACTCGACTATCCATGAGGATATACAAGAACAACAACAACAACAACAACAACAACAACAGGCATTTTAAGGCCATTTTGCCTGCTAGAGCAGGGGTTAGCCTTGCGGTCCCCATGACAATCTTCTCCATTTTGCCCTATTTTCTGCATCTCTCCTTGTTAACCCCCTTGCCCGCATTTCTTCTTCCACCATCTTTAGCCAAGTCTTTCTCGGTCTTCCCCGTCCTCTACTTCCTTCTACATTCATTTCCATCACTCTTCTCAACCAGTCACTTTCATCCTTCCTCAACACATGACCAAACCATCTCAACCTGTTTCTCTTCACAGCATCAATCATAGGCTCTATTCCTTCCCATCATCTTTCGCAATTCATCATTTGTCTTCCTCTCTCTCAATGATACTTCGCACATCCACCGAACCATTCGCATTTCCACCCTTTCCAGCCTTCGTTGCTGCTCTACGTTCATTACCTATGTCTCGCTCCCATAAATCATAACACTTCTCACACATGCAGCATACACCTTTCCCTTCAGCTGCAACGACAATCCCCTCCTCGTGAGCACGCCACTCAGTTCCCGAAACTTATTCCATGCACATCTCACTCGAGCAACCCTTGCCGAGTCTGATCCACCTACTCCATTCAGCATGTCTCCTAGGTAGCAAAATGTTTTCACACCTTCCAGCTCCACGTCGTCTCCAAGATCCAACTCAACATTTCCTCCATCTGCAGCTCCCTCTGTGCACACCTTACACTTGAATGTAGCTGCCACACTGGTTATTGACCCTCTCAAACCACTACATTTTTGATGAACCCACTCAGCGCACATTGTACATTGAATGGAGATCACTCCGACACCCTTCCTGCACACAGCACATGGCCACTTCCCAGTTCTTTCCACCTCACCACATGCCATCACCTTCGTCTTTCCGATATTCACCTTCAGACCTTTTGCCTCCATGCATTCCTTCCACTTGTTCATCTTCTCCTTCAATCCAGCCAATACTTGATGTTGAAATTGGAGATACTAGGGCATGCCCGTACTATATATATAGGACGTGCCCGTAAGTGCGTGATGTTACCGTACAATGAATGTATCGTCCCGACGCCGCAGCTCGGATGGCGCTGCAGTTAATCGGGCCCCCAAATTCCTCATCGACGATAACTAAACAATATATTATATGAATCGCACCGTACATACCTCCTTCTAGATCTTGTTCTTGTCTTGATATACTCACTCAGGCTCACTCTATCACGACTGAGTCCTCCCAGCTCCTCCAAATGGCGCCCGCTCGCCGCTACGTAAGTCCGGAAGTGACGTCCTCATTTGACTGTCCGGAAGGTCGCATATCGCAGGAAAGCGAAAGAATCGCAAATTAGTTTTAATTAGTTTTAAAACATCGTTTAACGCCAACATAGCGCCAACATAGTTTGCCGACGGGAAATAAATGAATACGCTCTCAAATGTGCCATCCGAGGCAGAGTCTGTTCGCCACGTTCGGCACACGTGATAGCTCGCTGCTCTCTGATTGGTTGAATCGTTTTTTGGACATAGCTCGGTAACTACTTCTGCGATTAATTTAAAACCTTGAAAAGGCACATCCTCGGGTCCCCAGCAATATACCTGGCAAGTTTCAAGTATATCGGACCGGTAGTTGTCGAGAAACAGCGGTCACAGACATACAAACATACAAACGTACAAACAAACATACACACAGAGATTACTGGAATTATAGATAGATAATGTTGAAAAAAAGTGTCATATGTCACATTGTTTAGCAGCCATATTGGATTTAAGGAAAATATTTAAAAAAATTGTTTCTCTGGAAGCGCTTACCCTATCGATGCAAAGTTTTGCAAATATCATCTCACACCATTGCTGCATATAGTGTGAAAGTTGTGATGTAATAGGTCACGTTGTTTGACAGCCATATTGGATATAAAAATGAACCTTATCCAAAACAACACGAACCAAACACCACACAAACACATCCTGGCAAGGGTCTACAATCTCCGATTACTTTTTCTTGCTCTCTATGTCGATGGGTACTGTGTACTAATTATCTATGTGGATGAGTACTGTGTACTAATTATCTATGTAGATGTGTATCATGTACCAATTATAAAAATTATCCATGTAGATCGGTACCATATTTTCCAGTGTACTAACCGCAACCGACAACCGTGTATTAACCACACCCTTGTTTTTCACCCTAAAGAAAAAAAAAATTCATGCTTCCAGCGAAGCTTGATGATGTCGGACTGGAAGTGCGTAGTCTTATCAGCCGTGTCATGGGGTACACGTTGGGAGATGTGTGTGCGGCGTCGAACCGACAGATCATGGCGTGCTCTGAACCTGTAGGCCCACAGCGCGCTTATCGTGAAGTCCCCAATGTCAACCTCCTTAGCTAAGCTCATTGCCTTCAGCCTGAGAAAATGTTGCGCAAGTGTTGTGTCATGCAAAATAAAGGTTAAGAACCGTTGCAGTTCCCTATCTGGTGGTGAGATAAGCAATGTGCTATAAGAGGATTGGCCTGAGTGTGAGGGAGCTGTCTGTCTTTCGTTTGTTTGTTTGTTTACAGTACTAAGAAAATCAAAGTCTAGAGGGGTTTACGGGGGGTCAAAGTGAGTCCAGATTTGATGCCCCAAAATTGGTATTTGCTTTCTTCTCAGAAACTACACAAGCAATTTCGATGAAACTTCACCACAACCTTCACCGCCCGTGATGTACCAATGTTTGTTCAAAGCATTAGAAAAATTGGGGTCTTAGGAGGTATATGGGGTTGAGGGAGGGGAGTCTTATGATTATGTTAGTATGATTCTACATGCTGCCCCGTCTTCTAGCAACCATTGAAATTGATTTAAAATACCCTTAGTCGGTGCAGTATACTGTTTATTAACGCACAGGTTGTAAACCTGTGCGTTATAGCGTTTGCCTGGGAATTTCGGGCGCTCAAAAGTGAAGCTAGTTTCTGTCACCCATTTCTGTCGCTCATTTCTGTCGCTCAGATGTGTAAACATGACGTCATCAAATCTATATTTATAGGATAGGTTATAGGAGATATATATGTTATAGGATAGGAATATAGGACCCAAATGACCCAGAGGACCCAAATGACCCAGAGGACCCAAATGACCCAGAGGACCCAAATGACCCAGAGGACCCAAATGACCCAAATGACCCAGAGGACCCAAATGACCCAGAGGACCCAAATGACCCAGAGGACCCAAATGACCCAGAGGACCCAAATGACCCAGAGGACCCAAATGACCCAAATGACCCAGAGGACCCAAATGACCCAGAGGACCCAAATGACCCAGAGGACCCAAATGACCCAAATGACCCAGAGGACCCAAATGACCCAGAGGACCCAAATGACTCAAATGACCCAAATGACCCAGAGGACCCAAATGACCCAGAGGACCCAAATGACCCAGAGGACCCAGAGGACCCAGAGGACCCAAATGACCCAGAGGACCCAAATGACCCAGAGGACCCAAATGACCCAGAGGACCCAAATGACCCAAATGACCCAAATGACCCAGAGGACCCAAATGACCCAGAGGACCCAAATGACCCAAATGACCCAGAGGACCCAGAGGACCCAAAGGACCCAGAGGACCCAAATGACCCAGAGGACCCAAATGACCCAAATGACCCAGAGGACCCAAATGACCCAGAGGACCCAAATGACCCAGAGGACCCAGAGGACCCAAATGACCCAAAGGACCCAGAGGACCCAAATGACCCAGAGGACCCAAATGACCCAGAGGACCCAAATGACCCAGAGGACCCAAATGACCCAAATGACCCAGAGGACCCAAATGACCCAGAGGACCCAAATGACCCAGAGGACCCAAATGACCCAGAGGACCCAAATGACCCAGAGGACCCAAATGACCCAGAGGACCCAAATGACCCAGAGGACCCAAATGACCCAAATGACCCAGAGGACCCAAATGACCCAGAGGACCCAAATGACCCAGAGGACCCAAATGACCCAGAGGACCCAAATGACCCAGAGGACCCAAATGACCCAGAGGACCCAAATGACCCAGAGGACCCAAATGACCCAGAGGACCCAAATGACCCAGAGGACCCAAATGACCCAGAGGACCCAAATGACCCAGAGGACCCAAATTACCCAGAGGACCCAAATGACCCAGAGGACCCAAATGACCCAGAGGACCCAAATGACCCAGAGGACCCAAATGACCCAGAGGACCCAAATGACCCAGAGGACCCAAATGACCCAGAGGACCCAAATGACCCAAATGACCCAAATGACCCAGAGGACCCAAATGACCCAGAGGACCCAAATGACCCAGAGGACCCAAATGACCCAGAGGACCCAGAGGACCCAAATGACCCAGAGGACCCAGAGGACCCAAATGACCCAGAGGACCCAAATGACCCAGAGGACCCAAATGACCCAGAGGACCCAGAGGACCCAAATGACCCAGAGGACCCAGAGGACCCAGAGGACCCAAATGACCCAGAGGACCCAAATGACCCAGAGGACCCAAATGACCCAGAGGACCCAAATGACCCAGAGGACCCAAATGACCCAGAGGACCCAGAGGACCCAAATGACCCAAATGACCCAGAGGACCCAAATGACCCAGAGGACCCAAATGACCCAGAGGACCCAAATGACCCAGAGGACCCAAATGACCCAGAGGACCCAAATGACCCAGAGGACCCAAATGACCCAGAGGACCCAAATGACCCAGAGGACCCAAATGACCCAGAGGACCCAAATGACCCAGAGGACCCAAATGACCCAGAGGACCCAAATTCTATGTATGTTTCTATGATGATGTATGTTTTGGTGAAAGTACATAATGTGAATACTAGTAGCAATTTTACAAAAACCATGGCATAATTTCAAATCTTGACCCGAGATGATAATTATGCTACATCATAATTTCCATGTGCCAACCTGGGCGGAATCCAAGTGGATTCACTTGACTTGTTCTACCAGGTGAGCGCCAGGGGTATTGCCCCTATGTTTACTATTAGTGGTTTATTTTATTCAAATGATGTTTAAGATCTACCTGGTATTTTTTCTCCAGCACTAGAAGGTCCTCATTTGAGAGCTCCTCCAGGTACGAGTCGAGCAACTCCTCTACATCACCCTCCTCCGCCTCATCAAAGCCGACAGTCTTGGCCATTTCGACAATGTTACGTCGTGTTTTTAACAAATCATTATTCTCGTTGAAACCCTGAGAGCCATGAACTCATGGTGTCCCCTCAGTAGTGTAATAATGTTGCTTCTGGGACACCTCCGTTTAACATGGGAAATCCCTATCTAATGTCATTTACCCCCTTGTCTTTTTCAAAAATCATAAACACCTCTATTTCTCCCACCCTCATCTTTATGAACCTTTTGTCTGTAGTACCTATCCTTAATGTTGTTCATTAGACCACTCAAACACTACAAATATTTGTTTTCTCTTATAGACCTATCATCCTTCTTCTACATATCATCTGGCAGATTAATCTTTGACCCACTCAAACATTGACCCATTCACTTCCATATTAATTCTTTCCCTCCCTCATTGCCCCTAAACACCTATATTTCTCTCACCCTGGTCTTTACGAACCTTCTAACCTTTTGACATGTTATCCTTATTCATTAGACCACTTAAACACCTGTGATCCTTCTGACCTTATGAACCTTTTAACCTTTTACTCTTAATATCATCTGGTGAATATAACCCACTCAAACAACGACCCTACAAATATTTGTTTATGCGTGGGAAATAATTTAATTCTCTTGCCACTCTCTTCACCATCTAATATATTAACAAAAAATATGTTTGAGTTTGGTTCTTTATTAAGATATTTTAACTGAGCTAAGATAAAATGGTAAACCTCCCTCAATGTTCTTATTTGAGCGCCTCCAGTGCCACATACCATTTTTAAATTAAAGTATATATTTTCCTGACAACCATCAAAGTTTTCCGTCCACTCAAAAATATTTCCATCTTTTTTACCCAATTCACCGGTATTTAAATTAATTCTCTTATTTGTTTTGTGAACTTTTTTACCAGTTGCCTTTTCAATTATACCTATTTGATATTTTTCACATTCATTATGTTTTCCATTTATATACCAAGGTTGATTACACCTCCACTCTTTAGTCTGGTTGATACTTGGTTCTATCATTTATATAATAGTAAAAAAGGCGGCGGTAGCCCATTAAAATCCCCAACCCCCCCCCCCCCCCCCCCTTTTTAACTTATCACTTATATATATCTTATCACTTATATATATCTTATCACTTATGTATATCTTATCACTTATATATATCTTATCACTTATATATATCTTATCACTTATATACTTATATAACCATAAGGGAGACTATCAATTCCATTTTCTAAAATAAACCTCTTATCATCAAAAGCCCCCAATGCTTTCTTATTTATCTCTTCTGAATATAATTGATGTTTATAACTTCTTATTCCATTAATCTTTCTAAACTCTTCTTTCTTTGTTGTTAAACAGTTATAATAATCCTTAAAGTTTATTGTTTCTTTAATAACATTTTTCTTTACACCTTTTAACTTCTTATCAGTCTTTTCAACGTTATTCACAATGTATTTATAAGCATAAGCCTTTGACCTCAATCCCACAAATTCACTCATAACATTTCCTCCTAATTCATCCTTGAACTTTCCAATCACCTTTTTATTTTTAGAAGAGAACAACTCACTCTCTGGACTGTAATTACTCGTGTCATAGATATTAATGTCTCTTTTCATGTCTGAATAAACATCGTTGGTATTAATTTTCAAAATAAAACTATCTGTATCCATATAAAGTAGATTAACATCATTTTGATATTTCTTCCTCAAGTTATTATAAAAGTAATCATACATTAATGACTTTGATAAATCAAGAATTGTTGTTCCAATATAAATAGGTTTGTTCATTTCAATACTCTCTTTAATCAAATGGATCGCACAAAAGTTCTCAGTAAAGACCTCAGCTCGAGTAAAACTCGGTCTATTAATTAATTTTGATGCTTGTTCCCAAGATGTTGATAGTCTGATATTTTGTCTTTTCCTCACATTCTCCATAGTCTTACCAAAGACCGCATTATTCATCAATTTATAAAAGTCTTTCTCAAAATCTGTTTTTGACTCTGTTCTTCTTTGTGTATTAAAATCAATGTACCCCTTTAACCAATGACTTTGATTGAACTTTAGAACCCTATGGATCTTCTCTACTCTTAGACCTTTTGATAAATATTGTCGCAAATTTCTTTGGTGTAGAACATAATTTTTCTTGTTATATAATGTAGTAAGTAATTTTTCTGTTGATTCACCTATATCAAACGATCGTTGATAATCACTCAACCATTCTTTCTTTGGACTTTCTTTCTCACAAGCAAATGGGAGATCTTTGTGTAGGTTATGGAGTTCCTCTGGATATTTTAAATCAATTTCAAAATAATAACCAACTTTTTCTTCATCCAATTCTTTTTGTGTAGAGATACATACATCTTGTAAAACGTTTTTGTAGTCTTTTTCCTTTACCCATCTAAGTTTTCCATAAGGAAGAGCCTGAGACATTGCCCAGCCATACAGGTTGTTCGCGTCATAGTACATCAAGTAAGAACTCTCTTTCGTTGGATCATAATTTGGAAGATATTTGTTATTTGCTTTTGCGTATCTACTCGAGCAGACTTGTGAAATTCCACCTCTTTTTGCCTTTTCAATCATCAAAAGCATATCAACATCGGTTATCAAATCCAAATCTTGTTTTGTCATTTTCAACATCGCACTCCAGGCCAATCCAGGTGCTGTGTAGTAGTGAGCAGGATCCAATCCATATCCAGTGCGACAAACAGATCTAAAGGCTTCAAATACATCGGCCAATAAAAGCACATCAGTTTTGAGATACAAATCGTGATACTCGCCAAGATTCTTGATGTTATATTTTTCCCAAACATTTTGTGCGTGTACATAATCTTTATCAGATATATGACTATTATTTAATTTGTTATAGAAATTTTCTTTTGAAGGAAGTTGTGTTTCATTGAATCTCTCAAATGAGTCCATATAGTCATAGGGGTAAATTCCCTTTTGTGTTAGAAAATCTTTATCTAAAAAATACTCTGAAAGACATGGAAACTCTTTTAGATTTTGAACCAAGTTAACCAATGGACTTGCCATGAATTTAAATGTATCAAGAAATCTGATATGAGTAATAGGAGATGTGTGAATTGTTTTTGTGAATGAAATGTATTTCTGATCCGTGTTTGGAATTGCTGAGATACTTCCAGAAGTCTTTGAGAGTTCCTTGATAAATAGATGTGTATCATAATGAGCGTTGTTATGAAGAAAGACAGGAATGAAAGAGGGGAGTTGATAATTAATATTACAACTTTGATGAGCCGGACCTCTATATTTACCAGTGAGATGACAATGGTCTCTAACCTTTAGACCTTTACCAATTTTCTCCTCACAAATATGACAGACATTGTTTTTTATAAATTCCCTTTTTTCTTTACTTGTTAAGGACATTGGTTTATTGGTTTCTCTCATTATCTTGGTTAATCGAACACAGTCTTTTTCTAGTCGTTTCACAAACTCCTCTGGGGTATTTGAGCCTCTATACATCTCTAACTTGTTATATTTATCACCAACGGATGATTTGATATAATAACAAAAACCACAAGGAGTATGTTTTTGATATTTATTTGTGTATGATTCTTTTGGATCTTGAGAAGCAGTATCAATTTTTTCTAAAATACTTTCAAAATCAGCATATATAACAAATGGATGTTTGATCTTTTTATTTTCATCTTTGAATGTGATCTTTGAGCCTTCTTTAGGCATATTGATTACCGTTGATTTATGTTCGCCACAATAATTTGAATGTTTATCTAATCTTTCTTGTGAATTGAAGAAGTTAAGACAACGCAAACAAATATATATTTTATTTGTTCTCTTACAGACTTGTGGTTTTATTAATTTAGCAATATCTTTGATGTATGTATAATGTGAATTTTCGTCTGAATTAAAATATAGAAGATTAATATGAGTTTGTTTACAATTGTCAGAAAGCTTTAAAACCTGAATGTTGTTTGTTTCTGTTAGACCATAAACATTAACTGATAAATTATTCATCTTTTCAAATTTAGGAATATCATTTAAAGTCATCGGAAACTTTAGATCTTTCGTATTTAATGTATTCTCATATTTTTTATAATGAGATACTCTTTCATCATGAAAATGTGGAGGATGTAAGTGTGCTAAAATAGACCAGAGAAAACATTTATTGTCTTTATTTTTGATATTGATAACTGCTTTTCTATTTTTGATAACACTGGGTAAATCAATGTAAGAAGAAGCTTTTAGAGGATCTGATTTAAGAATATGAATGTCTATGTAAATAATTTTTCCTATATTGAATCCACTTCCTACGATTGAATTATCCACATCTTGCTCTTGTTTAATAAGTTCATCATAGACTCCTGATGTTTTAAAATCTTGATATGAAGATATAAAGTGTGGCTCAGTTCTCATGTATGGTGCATCTATAACTCCTTCATCCTTTGTCATTTCTAATTTTACTCCCATATAAAATTTAAGTGGTTTCATTTCCTTTAGTGTTTTTTCAATCAACGTTTGAACAGCAGGTTTAACTATTTCTACAGCATCAACTATAGACTCTGGTTCAGGAGGTTTGAAGTTAAAGACTCTTATTTTAATATGTCCTTTGAATGCTCCATCAGAGTTTTTAGTTGTGATAAAATTTGATAAATGTAGATTTGTTTTAAGATGTATTTTGAAGCCTTTCTTGAGGATATTTTTATTACATGTAGAACAGTGTTTTGTTTCAGGTGGAAGAGGGGAAAGTTTGTTTAAAATGTTGTATGTATGTTTTGCGGTGAGAATATGTTGTTTATAATATTTTACTTCCTTCTCGCAAGTATCACAATAAACCATATTTATAGCGTGAGAAAACGTGGTGTTTTATATATATCACTGTGCTTAAAATAAAACACTTTTGAGCTTTACAGCTCCGTTTTATATATATCACTGTGCTTAAACTAAAACACTTTTTCACTCAGAATCATCTAAGTCATAACTATCACATGAATACTCAGAATCATACTCAGAGTCATCAATAAAGCTACTCTCATAACTATCATTTGAGCACAAACTATTAGTATCATAACTATCATCTGTGTTCAATGAAATACTATCATCACCATCGTCCAAGTTCAATGAAATACTATCATCACTATCGTCCGAGTTCAATGAAATAGTAAAATCTTCACTGCTGTATTGACTCATATTTAATTAGCAAGAAAAATATTCCCATCAATATCTATATACTTTCTTTCATTAACAGATTCAATCTCTACAATTTTTATATCAAAAGTTATCTTTAAATAATCTCTAACTATCATAGAACGAAATGACATTTCACCAGAAATATTAACATCATTCATTTTACTTAGATCTACACCCTTTGGATTATTAAAGAAAATACAAATGTCTCCTCTAGAATTATTAATGGTCTTATCATTCTTTTTCAAAGTATCGTGGTCAATCACTTTTTCAAGCTTTGAATAAATTGCCAGGAGTAGAGGAGAAACTTTTGTTAGATTTACTTTAATGGATGTCTTTCCAGGTATAGTTAGAGCTCTTCCTTTAAATGAAATAGAGGGGCTCATGTTATTTTCCATAACTGGTTTTACCCAAAAATTTCCATATTTATCTTTGTTCAATTTAACATCTTTGACATATTTTTCTATATCTTCCACCGAAGTAGAGATTGATTGAAATTTGTCTTTTGTGCTTTGAAACATTGTATTTATTAATGAATAAACTTGCGTTTAGTTTAAGTAAAAATTTACCACATAAATATGATAAGTTCTGAAGGATATTTAGAATTTCCAGACTCTCCATATGATAAATTAGAGAATTGTCCGGCTTGTGATAGAGTGGGGCTTAATGATGAGGATTCATATAAACAATGTTTATTCTGTGATTATATTCTAATTAATGATAATAAGAAATATAAAAAAACATATAACTCTTTTAAATTAGAACCAAAAATGAATTACTTTACAAGATTAATAAGAGAGATGAATGTTAAGCATTATGGTGATAATACACCATTTCTTACAAGGAAAGAGACTCTTTGTATTGAGGAAATGTATAAGGGTTTAATGATATTTATTATTCAAAATAATTTTAATGGAAATGTTAATACAAGATACTACATAAATAAAATAATGAATTATTTTGAAATTAAACCCGAACTCAGGATAAAATATAGAGTTTCTAAAATAGCTCAAAAAAAGTTGGATGACTTGTTTTCCAAATATATAAATGAATGATTTTTTACCCGTTTGGGAAAATAAGATAAAATTTAATAACCATAAAAACATTCCAAATTCATTGAGATGTCTAATAGTTGGTTCAAGCGGATGTGGGAAAACCTGTTTACTTTTAAAGATGCTCCTTGGTCCTAATTTTTTAGATTATGATAATTTAATAATTTTTACAAAGTCAAGTTTTCAACCCGAGTATCAACTACTCTCACAGGGTTTTAATGCAGGTCTTAAAAAGGAAGACATTATCGGTTTATTTAAACTTCAAAACAAACTGAATGATTATAATATTGAAGATATAATACAATTATTTTGTGATACACAGAAATCAAAATCGAAACCCATAACTTGTATTCTCAGTGATAATACGGATGATATACCTTCACCTCAAGATTTAGATAAATCAAAAAAGAACCTCGTCATCTTTGATGATTGTGTTAATGAGAGAAACCAAACAGTAATGGATAGCTACTATACAAGAGGGAGGCATTCTTCTTGTAATTGTATATATCTTAGTCAATCATATTTTCAACTCCCTCGACGCTCAATAAGAAACAATGCCAATACTTTTATTTTATTTAAGTTAAATTCAATAGATGTAAATAATTTTTGGAGAGATAATTGCTCTACGTTATGTAGTAAAAAAGAATTTGAAAATTATATGAAACACACGATTGGAAAATATAAATATATTGTTGTGAAACAAGATGAGATACTAAATGATATTTTTCAATAAATAAATACAGAAAATGAATACCGAAGAAAGAGAAAGAAAGTTTAAGGAACATCAACAATTAGTTTCAAAAGTTGTTAAACAACAGGAAGAGATAAAGAAGAAACGGAGACAGAAACTAACTGGTGAAGAAGCCTTTGAAAGAAAACAAGAGAAATTCTTTAAACCACTTTTGAAAACTCAACACTCACCTACAGTTCCCACGGTAGAATTTACTCCGAAAAAACTTCAAATGCTCAAAGATTTTAGTCAGATAACAAAACAAGAACTTGGTAAATTAGAATATGATGACGAGGGATTATTTCGGAAACTTGAGCAGGTAAATCAACCCCCTAATTATGTTGTGGAAGCTCTTCAAAACAATGAATATTCGGCGGGTTCAAAAACCAGAGCAGGTCTCATTCCAACAGAAGAACCAGCAGTGTTTCATCTTGTGGAAGAAAAGGTATTGATATTTAATGATGAATTGATGTTCTTGAGTTCTACTCAACCAAATGTTAAATTAACTCCAAGATTAATGTTTCTTCTAACAAACCCCGGATTCAGCGGTTCAAAATATTTTGAGGAACCACTTGATATGGAAAGAGAGGAAGATAGGGTATATATTGAGTTGTTAAATGCACTTGATTATGGAGTTTCTGTTGCTGGTAAAAGTAAGAAGAATGAGAAGGAGAAACATATTATTGATGCTTTAAGTAAGCTTGGTTCGGGTGTTAGTTTTCTTCCAAATGACCCATCACAATTAGTTAATAGGCTATTATTGTTGTTAGGTAGTAAGAAGGCTGGAAACAACAATTGTTTTAATGAATCCTCAGCCATTTTAGATCAGTTGATGAATATGAAAATAATTAATAAATGTCAATACAAAGATATTTTATTAGATATTAAATAAGATGAGAAGCACAATTCTTAGTTTTAATTTCACAACGAGCGATTACACAGCTTCATTCCCTTACCCACTACAACTTGACCCCCTTACCTCATATGAGGCATCTTTATTGTCAATGGAAACTTATAATACCTTGTTTAATATCACAGAGAAAAACAACAAGTTTAGTTATAATCCAGGAAGTGGATATAAAACTATAACCGTTTCACCTGGAGCTTACGAGATTTCTCAAATATCTTCAGAAGTCTCTCGCCTTATGAAAGAAAAAGGTGATGAACCAAAAAATATTGTAATAGATATTCAAAAACACACTTCAAAATCAACTATTAAACTTAAAAATAATTATAAAGTTGATTTCACGATTGAAAATTCGTTTAGAGAGCTATTGGGTTTCTCTTCAAAAAAGATTGAAAATAACGGGACGTTTTACAGTGATAATGTTATCCAAATATCCTCCGGTATAAATTCAGTATTAATTCATTGTGATTTGATTGATGGTGCTTATAACGATGGAATAAGAACAAATACAATATTTTCATTCAGTGCATACTCAACCCCGATTGGTTATAAATTTAATATGGAACCAAAAAATCTTGTCTATTTACCTGTGTCAGGAAAAACCATATACAGAGTAAATTTTAGGATAACCGACCAAGATAATCGTATGATATCCTTTAATGATGAAATTATATCCATCAGAATTCACCTACGTGAAGTTTTTCAATAAATAAATAATGGTTATTGTAAGAAAACACGAGTTGGGAAAATATAAAATAATTACAGGGGAGGGCATGTTCCTTTCACCAGACTATACAAGGTATGTGGGTAAAGGATACTATAAACCTAAGAGACAACGGGGTGTGGGTCATCAATTTCGAAATAAAGGAGATGGGATAATTGATACTCTAATGGGTATTGGTTCAACCATTCTTAAACATAAAGACCTAATTGGTTCAACTGCTTCTCTCATGGGAAATGTAGCAGGTGTTGTAAAGAGTATAAAAGATGCTCAAAAGGAGTCTCATAAATTACAAGCAATCAAAGAAATAAAAAAAGGTAAAACTCAACTATCTTCACAAGAACGACAAAAAATCATTAAAATACTTGGGTCAGGGTTTCAACAATTTTAATGCTATATAAATACAAGTATGGAAGCGATTGATAGTATCTATGATTTGGATGATACGATTATCATTTCAAACTCCACTAAAAAGGAAGACTATTTTAAGGTAAATGCTATAACAGGAACAGACTGGAATTCAAACGGAACAAAAAGTTTTGAAATAAATAATCAACAAACTTACTTGAATATAGCTGATAGTTTCTTGCTGTGTAAATTTAAATTCACTAAGGCTGCGAATAATACTAATGCTACACTCGTAAATGATTTCTTCTGGAAAATGTTTGACAGTGTCCGCCTGTATATTGGAACACAAGAGGTTGAAGCGGTTGATTATGTCTCTGCTACATCTGAAATGATGAAATTTACACTATATTCGTTTAGTGATAGAATGGGTAAGGGAGCTGTTGAAGGTTTTATTCCTGATATGTCAACGGGTACAAACGCAGACCCTGGTTATAGTCAAAGGAAGTCAATGTATAATGATGAAACAAAAGCAGTGAATAGTTTTACCGTAGCAGTACCTCTTAAAGGTATATTTGGATTTTGCGATTATGATAAAGTTTTGTATGGTCTTAAAATTAGATTTCAACTACAAAGGAATGATAATGTAAATAGATTGCTTTTTGGGGCTGAAAATGCTTTTGGCGACAATAATAAATTTGTTATTAATGATTTGTGTTGGTATATCAGTGAATATACTCCTAATCTTAAAACGGAAGAGATGTTAAATAGAAGACTTAACTCAAAGAAACCGCTAAATGTATCATACCTTAAAAGAAGATGTCAACACGTTAAACTGGAACACACTACCTACACTTGGAATTTGGGTGTTCTTCAAGGAAAGCCACGATACCTCTGGCTCATTTTTAAAAAACCAGATGGAGAGGACGGTACTAATAAGAATAATGCGCTGAGTGATAATGCTAAGGTGAAACAACTTCGGGTTTCTCTTGATGGCACATTTTATCCGCGAGATAGATTGGAAATTGATTGGGAAAAAAATGATTATGCGGAAGCCTACAAGTCCTACCAAAAGGTGTGTGAAAGTAATGGTAATAATGATCCTATTTTGGATATGGTTGCATTTAAAGGTTTATATACAATCTACGCAATTGACCTGAGTTCTCAAAAGGAAACTATAAAGTCTAATCGAGTGGATACTTCTCTATACATTGAAAGAGGGGAGAATGAAGAAGTTGATGCTTATTGTTTGCTTTTGGAGGAAACAGAATTACAGATTAATACAGATAATGGTGTTATGATTAATATCACATAGGTTTTTTCTCATAAATAAATGGTAGGGGTATATGTTAATCAAATCAATCTTAATAAATTAACATCTTGTATTCAAAATCAAAAGCCTTGTATTATTAATGTTAATACAATTCAAAGAAAAGGAGCTGTAAGAATTGATGTTTTACTCACACACACACAAGTAAAAACACTAAATGATGTTGGATCACTTAAAATTAAAATGACGAAACCTATGTTAAAGAAATATTCAATAGACGAGTCAAGAGGAGGATTTCTCCCGTTTCTAATTCCTTTATTTGCTGGTTTAAGTGCGGCGGGAGCATTGACTGGTGGTATTTCAGCAGCGGTAAAAACTGCTAACGAAAGGAAGGCACAACTAAAAGCTCAAAAAGAATTGGAAAGACATAACAAGGAGTTGGAGAAACAAATTAGTGGAAGTGGTGTAATTGTAGATTTTGCTCAAAAACTTGAAAGTCTACCTGATAAAGCTAGATTGTTGGTTGGAGATATGCTTTCCTCTATCGCTCAAGCGGGTGTTAAACTAACTAAACGGGGTAATGGATTGTATCTTTCTCATAAATAAATGGATAAATGGTTTAAACAATTTGGAAAGAATACAACGTCAAATATAGAACTAGCTAAGTATTGTAAAACACTAAAAATTGATAATGTGGTTATTTGTATGAGAGATGAATTAATACATATAAATAAGAATACAAAGAATATTATTATGAATTTAGACACACAGAATGGTTCTCATTGGGTTTGTATTCATAATAGTCAGGATAAATATTATTTTGATAGTTATGGTATGCCACCACCTGTTGAAGTAATACAATTCTTACAGAATGGTGTTTATCAAACATTCCAAGTTCAAGAAATTAATTCTAAATGTTGTGGCCAATTATGTTTATATGTATTATTTCAACTCAACAATAATGAAAATTTTTATGATATCATTTTTTATCTAATATAAATGACCTATGTTGGAAAAGATGGTTCTATCTTTGGAAAATCCTCTCAGGATATTGATTTATCAAATTATTATACAAAGGCACAGGCTGAACGACAAAAATATAGTGTAAGTAAAAATATTAATATGAAGAATACTTATAAATTAATCAATTATCCAAACCCTACAGATGCGAATGACTTAATTAGATTAAGTGATTTATCACAATATATATTTTTAAAGAAAACAGCACGTTTTGTGAAAGAAGTAAAATTTACAACCACAACACCTGGTTATACTGACCATACACCTTTCCTCATTGAATTTAACTACCTGCTTACAATTGAATTTTATAAAGAAGGACATTTAGTTAATATGCGAATTAATAAATGGGGGTATGATATGCCTGATTTAGGGTATAATTGGTCTTTTTCAATAAACATAGAAGACCTACATGATTTAAATCAGTCTCGTAAAGAAGAATATTATCCACTTGGTGAGGATAAGGATTTATGTGGAAGTACAATTAGTAAACAACAAATACGTGATTTTAAGAAAATAAAAATATATGATAGTATAGCGATGGTTCGCATGACAAAGAAGGAAGGTAATGAGATAAGGATAGAAAGCCGAGGAATACAAACCGATTTGGTAGTGGGAAGATGGGGTGGTATTACCTGTCATAATATTAATCTCACATATATTTCTGATACATAAATGGCAGGAAGAAGACTACAAGAGAATTATAATTTTTGTATTCAAGGATACCTACAAGAAAAGGGTGCTCGGTATTACATACCTTATGATTTGGAGCATATACATGGGAATTTTGTCATAAAAAACTGGCCTTATACTGATATTGTTAAACCCACAAATAGAGACTTGTTTAAAATATTAAATAAAAATGAACTTCTCAAAGTTATGAAATATAAAACTCTTTTAGAAATCGTCAACAAATCTTATTGGTATCCTATTATGAGAAAAATAATTATAGATACAAGAATATCTCAAAATCCAGATGAGTATATGTATAATATTCTTTGGGGTTCAAACTCAAGGGTAGCAAGGGATGAGGAAGGAGTTGAAGAAGAGAAGGAGGAAAGAGAGAAAAAGGAGAAGGAGGAAAGGGAGAGGGAGGAGAAGGAGGAGAGGGAGAAAAAGGAGGAGAAGGAGGAGAGGGAGAAAAATGAGAAGGAGGAAAGGGAGAAAAGGGAGAAGGAGGAAAGGGAGAAAAGGGAGAAAAAGGAGAAGGAGGAGAGGGAGAAAATGGAGGAGGAGGAGAGGGAGCAAAGAGAGAGGGAGGAAAAATATAAAAAGATGGAAATCACTGAGATTCATAAAAGATTGAGTGTATTAAAGCAAATAAATCAATCTCAACGCACCGAAGAGGAAATTAAAGAATTAACAACTCTTACGAAGATAATGGTTTCAAAAATAAGAACGTCAATGTCTTCAATTTCAGAGATTTAAACGAGAAAGTGGTGAAGAAGAAGAAGAAGAAGAAGGAAAAGATTATGTGATTGATGATGTTGGTGTCATTGACTTTAGTTAGTTTTTATTTGTAAATAAATGGAGGAGAGAGTGAAGGCATTCCTTAGGATTCTTTATGTTTTAAAAATAAAGATTGAAATGTATATGTTGAAAACCAAAAAGGTTTTGATACTCTGTCGGAATTTTTCTGATAAATAAATATGAGTTATTGTCTCAAATGTAAAAAGAAAACTAAATCTAAAAATATCTCTTATGTTAAAGCTAAAAATAATAGAGTTTATCAAAAAGGAATATGTCAAGTATGTGGCTCTAAAAAGTGCCAATTCATCTCTCCTAAAAGAGGAGGAGACATACAAAAGTTTCTGTCAGGAAGTAAATTTACAACAACTGGAATTCCAGGGGAATTACACCTTCCAGGGTATTCTTTCTGTGGTCCAGGAACAAACTTGGATAAAAGATTAGATGAGGCTGACAATCCTAAACCTTGGTCTAAACCTACAAATAGGGTTGACGAAGTGTGTATGAAGCATGATATTGCTTATGGGAAAACCACTACGTTGACTGAAAAACATAAAGCCGACAGCGAAATGTTGTATAATTTGTCTTTGATACAAAATCCAACGTTGAGAGAGAAAGTTGATAGGTTTATTGTGAGAAATTTGATAAATGCTAAATTGAAACTTGGTCTTGGTTATTCCTCAAAAAACTATTAGGCTCTAATGATGCCATCAAGACTGAGGAGCTTTTGGCTGAAGAATTACACAAACCTATAATCACAAAGTTTAAAAGAAGGAAGGTTTATTCTAAATACACTGACCACATATGGTCTGCTGATTTAATTGAATTGAATAATGACAGGGGATACAGGTATGCTTTAACCGTTATTGATTTGAGGAGTAGATTTGCCTGGGTTGTCCCTTTAAAAAATAAAAGGGGTGATACTTTAATGTTAGCCTTTAAGCTAATATTTGATCGGGATAAAAGGAAACCAAAGAAGTTATGGACTGATGAGGGAACAGAGTTCTATAACAAAATATTCATGAAATTTCTTAAGGGGAAGGGTATTAAATTATACAGCACCTTTAATGAAGGAAAGGCAGTTGTTATTGAGCGTTTTAATCGTACTTTAAAAGAGAAATTATATAAAAAATTCACACAACTCGGTTCTCAAAAATGGGTGTATTTAATTCAGGATATTGTAGATAATTACAATAATACAGTTCATTCATCAACACAATCAAAACCATCAGAAACATTTACAAAATTAGAATATGAAAAGGAGATTAATTTGAGAAAGCCCAAGTTCAAAGTTGGTGATATGGTAAGGATATACAAATGGAAAAGCCATTTTGAGAAAGGTTATACACAAAAATGGACTCGTGAATTATTTAAAATCATTGATGTAATGGATACAGTCCCTTGGACCTACAAATTATATGATTTAAATGGAGAGGAAATCTTGGGTTCATTTTACTCGCAAGAATTACAAAAAACAAAGCTAATAATTCATTAAACAACATTTCTATTCACCCCACCCAGATTAGCTAATTTAATTAGTGGTAATAATAAAAAAAAATTAAATAAATAAAAAATCATAAGCCACGCCCACACCGACCCCGCCCACACAGACCCCGCCCACACAGACCCCGCCCACACAGACCCCGCCCACACAGACCCCGCCCACACAGACCCCGCCCACACAGACCACACCCATCATCCCCCACCCTCCGTGCACCCCCACCCTTGACCCTTCACCCCCCTCATCCCACCCCCACCTTCCCCACACACACAAGGGGAGGGGAGGGGTGGGATGAGGGGGGTGAAGGGTCTTTGGCAGGGGTGCACCTCCCCGTTCCCTCCTTTATTCTCTTTTTGTAATTAAGAATTAAATAATTGTAAACAAAACAAATATATATAAATATTGAAAACATTAAAATCTTTATATTATTAAAACATTTTTCTTGAGGTATACATTCAACTTCTCCCCAGCATAAGTCATCAATTTCTTCCCAGCACAAGTCAAAGGTTGGTTCAGCAGATGTCTTCAGGTTTTGAATCTCTTTCTATTAAAGACAAGAGGGGAGAGATATTTATTTCATATTTATGTTCCATGTCAAAGCGTCTTGAAAAGCGCTATACAAAATAAATGTATTATTATTATTATTATTAATATAGGGTCGGATGCCCTTCCTGACACCAACCCTGAATCACCTCTTACGATGCGCAGGGATATGGTGTACCTATTATAAACGGTGAACCACACACACGTACACACATGCTTACCTCGAAAAAATCGAGCTTTGTGTTCAAGTGGTCGAGTTGAAAATTTAGGGTACCACATGTTGACGGGAAATAACCACTCTTTGGAAAATCAAAATCGTCCCACTCCAAGCTTTGGTCTTCAAGGCTGCAAACAAAATAAGGAGAAATTACTATGTTGAAGTAAGCTTGACAAAACATCACACACACACGCACACACACATACACACACATACACACACATACACATTCACACATACACATACACACACACATTCACAGATACATACACACACACACATACACACACAAACGCACACACAAACACATACACACATTCACAGATACATACACACACACACATACACACACACACACACACACACACACACACATTCATAGATACATACACACAAGAACACACACATACACATACACACACACATTCACAGATACATACACACACACATACACACATTCACAGATACATACACACACACACATACACACACACACACACACACACACACATTCATAGATACATACACACAAGAACACACACATACACATACACACACACATTCACAGATACATACACACACATACACACACGAACACACACAAACACATACACACACGAACACACACACACACACACACACACTAAGGCAGCGTCGTTTAACACAAATGTATTAATATTTAGTATCTTACCTTGCATATGAATCTTCCAAGAATGGTGAAACATACAGGTTGTCCAAGTTCATTTCGTTTTGCAACTCTTGAGATTCTGCAGTATTTTCATTCCAACCAGTTTGAAGTTCTGCCAGGATATTCGCATTGCTGTAAAGATAAAGGAATATTAAGTCATTTGTTGTATAATTAATCCCATACAAAGCTTTAAACACTTTAATTTTAAATGAAACTTACCTTGGTGAGTATTCTTCTTCTTTATCAGAGTAAAGGATGGAGTAGTAAGACATGTCGATCCCCAATGATCAAAATTGAATTGAACACGTTCTTTTATAATGAACAAAATGTATTTTCTTGAAATGACGACATGCAGTCATTTCGGGGAAGCCCTGAGCGTGTGTGAATAACAGGAAATAAGACAATGAAATCTTTCTGGGAAGTTATCCAAGTCATTGAAACAACGTCATTTCTCAAAAGCGAAGAATTAATAAAAAAAGGTTTGATTTGTAGGGTCGTTGTTTGAGTGGGTTATATTCACCAGATGATATTAAGAGTAAAAGGTTAAAAGGTCCATGAGGTCAGAAGGATCACAGGTGTTTAAGTGGTCTAATGAATAAGGATAACATGTCAAAAGGTTAGAAGGTTCGTAAAGAACAGGGTGAGAGAAATAGAGGTCTTTAGGGTCAATATGGAAGTGAATGGGTCAAAGATTAATCTGCCAGATGATATGTAGAAGAAGGATGATAGGTCTATAAGAGAAAACAAATATTTGTAGTGTTTGAGTGGTCTAATGAACAACATTAAGGATAGGTACTACAGACAAAAGGTTCATAAAGATGAGGGTGGGAGAAATAGAGGTGTTTATGATTTTTGAAAAAGACAAGGGGGTAAATGACATTAGATAGGGATTTCCCATGTTAAACGGAGGTGTCCCAGAAGCAACATTATTACACTACTCCCCTCATCACAGTAGCCCAACTAGCCTTAGCTATTGTTCAATCCAATGAACACATCATATGTATTCTCACGCCTTCTGATCATTTCTGTGTGATCCCTCATTGCCTGTTGTCCCAAAAACTACTGTTCTGGTCAACATCCATACATTAAAAAGGGATATCTCTACTTTAAGATATACGTGACGTAGTAAGTTATTGGCAGCAATGTTGTTCTTAATTCAAAAACTACACATTAATACAACTCACTCACATTAAAACAACTCACTCACTCACCGCAGGTAGGTTGGTGGTCTTTCTGTCTTCTACCGACTCCTCTCTGGCCTTGCCCCCCCAGCTCTCTCTGGGCTCTGTCCCCCAAATATTCCTACAGGTCGCACAAGATCTGCCTGCAACCCTCTTATGGTTAAACTGCCAAAATCAAGACTCTCTGCTCACCTTCACTCCTTCATTCCTCTTTTCTCCCGCCTCTGGAACAAACTCCCTCACTCTCTTCAATCCCACTCCACCCTCCAGGTCTTTAAAACAGCTGTTCACCACCATCTCTTATCTTCCCCCATCCAAAACCTTGATCTTTTATACCCCTGCTAATTTCACCCCAATTCCACTTTTTTGAAATACCAACTTCTGTCCTGGAAGTCCTTGGTGTCCTTGTGTTTTATACTTCTCCCCCCCCCCTTCCCACGCCTCCCCCCCCCTTCCCACGCCTCCCCCCCCCTTCCCACGCCTCCTCCCCCCCCCCCCTTCCCACGCCTCCTCCCCCCCCCTTCCCACGCCTCCTCCCCCCCCCTTCCCACGCCTCCTCCCCCCCCCCTTCCCACGCCTCCTCCCCCCCCCCCTTCCACGCCTCCCCCCCCCTTCCCACGCCTCCCCCCCCTTCCCACGCCTCCTCCCCCCCCCTTCCCACGCCTCCTCCCCCCCCCTTCCCACGCCTCCTCCCCCCCCCTTCCCACGCCTCCTCCCCCCCCCTTCCCACGCCTCCTCCCCCCCCCCTTCCCACGCCTCCTCCCCCCCCTTCCCACGCCTCCTCCCCCCCCCTTCCCACGCCTCCTCCTTCCCACGCCTCCTCCCCCCCCCTTCCCACGCCTCCTCCCCCCCCTTCCCACGCCTCCTCCCCCCCCTTCCCACGCCTCCTCCCCCCCCCTTCCCACGCCTCCTCCCCCCCCCTTCCCACGCCTCCTCCCCCCCCCCTTCCCACGCCTCCTCCCCCCCCCCTTCCCACGCCTCCTCCCCCCCCCTTCCCACGCCTCCTCCCCCCCCTTCCCACGCCTCCTCCCCCCCCCTTCCCACGCCTCCACCCCCCCCTTCCCACGCCTCCACCCCCCCCCCCCTTCCCACCCCCCCCACCCCCCCCTTCCCACGCCTCCACCCCCCCCCTTCCCACGCCTCCACCCCCCCCATTCCCACGCCTCCACCCCCCCCCCTTCCCACGCCTCCACCCCCCCCTTCCCACGCCTCCACCCCCCCCTTCCCACGCCTCCACCCCCCCCCCTTCCCACGCCTCCACCCCCCCCATTCCCACGCCTCCACCCCCCCCCCTTCCCACGCCTCCACCCCCCCCTTCCCACGCCTCCACCCCCCCCTTCCCACGCCTCCACCCCCCCCCCCCCTTCCCACGCCTCCACCCCCCCCTTCCCACGCCTCCTCCCCCCCCCCTTCCCACGCCTCCTCCCCCCCCCCTTCCCACGCCTCCTCCCCCCCCCCTTCCCACGCCTCCTCCCCCCCCCTTCCCCCCCCCCTCCTCCCCCCCCCCTTCCCACGCCTCCTCCCCCCCTTCCCACGCCTCCTCCCCCAAGCCCTCTCCCTTCCACACATCTCCCTGCTCTCAAATGTTGTGTTTGTTTCCCCTTCTCTCCCCATCTTGTCTTCTGCTCCCTCTTTTTATATATTTTGTTTGTCTGGTTGATTTGTTTGTGAAGTAAATGTTAGCTCTTTCACGAGCCTCGATTCAGTATACAAAAAAAAAAAAAAAAAAAAAAAAAAAAAAAAAAATTTAAATGCATAATACCAAACAACCTTGATTACCTTGATTTCCACCTGCTGGCCTTTGTGGTAATCAATCGGCGCAACACCGGGGATGTAAAAAGCGTTTGATGTCCGCAAGGCCATGAGAATTAGCACTTGAAAAGCAAACACCTGTGCGGCAACAAAACGATACATTCATGCATTGCAATCGGTCGAGCGACTACATAGTCATAAGTACACAAAGATATCACTTGTATATCCGCCGAGTCGCAACCACACCCCTTATTCGCCACACTAGTGATCCATGTTTTGCAGGCCATAGCAATATAATCCATTTACAATCAGCATATTGCCAAAAACTCATCGGAAGAATGATTTTATGTGATGAGATTGAGATTAAGATCTCTTCAACGTCTCTTAACACGAGCAGGGAGTATCCGACCCTGTGGGGGGTGAAGTAAAGTTAAACGACTCCGAGCCACGACCGTCCAAGGCCTATGAGATAACATGTCTGCGCCATGAAGGGTTGAACTGGCGAACCTGAGCTCGCCATGAATGCAGATATCCAGGAAGAGAACAACTCGCACTGCCCAGCGCCATCTTCCCGGCGTCGGAAGCTGACGCGCCACTTCTCACTCTCTCTCCCACACACAACGATCACTTCCTGGTTGTTTTTACGTCAACCACGTCTGACATCCGATCCGGAACAAAATGGTTTTTGTGTCGCATTCCTTAAATTCGGTTTGAATAATACCCGACATAACGTTAATTACAGAACAAGCACAAAACAAAATATGGGAAATCGATGTAACCAATATTGAACTCAACAACACTCCTCAATTGCTTTGCAGTGAAAATACACTTTTATACACAATTATTAAATAATCTAAAAGCAAACCTAACATCGTATAATATTATTAAAGAAGAAAATGTAATAATTTTCAATGAGAAATTTTATTGTCGGTAAATATTTACAAAAGAATCAAATGCCATTTTCCCAAAGCACAGTTGACTCCATTTTATCCCGATGACCATTGCTTTGATCAGTTGTCCTCCTCCTCCTCCTCTCCCCCTGATCCCCCTTCCCATTTACCCTCGTCTCCTCCTCTCCCCCCTCCCCCTTCCCCTCCCCCTTCCCATTTCCCCTCCCCCTTCCCATTTCCCCTCCTCTCCCCCCACCCCTCTCCCCTCCCCCTTCCCATTTCCCCTCCCCCTTCCCATTTCCCCTCCCCCTTCCCATTTCTCCTCCTCTCCCTCCTCCCCCTTCCCATTTCTTCTCCTCTCCCCCTCCCCCTTCCCATTTCTCCTCGTCTCCTCCTCTCCCCCCTCCCCCTTCCCATTTCTCCTCGTCTCCTCCTCTCCCCCTCCCCATTCCCATTTCTCCTCCTCTCCCCCTCCCCCTTCCCATTTCTCCTCGTCTCCTCCTCTCCCCCTCCCCATTCCCATTTCCATTTCTCCTCCTCTCCCCCTCCCCCTTCCCATTTCTCCTCCTCTCCCCCTCCCCCTTCCCCTTCCCATTTCTCCTCCTCTCCTCCTCTCCCCCCACCCCCTTCCCATTTCTCCTCCTCTCCCCCCTCCCCCTTCCCATTTCTCCTCCTCTCCCCCCTCCCCCTTCCCATTTCTCCTCCTCTCCCCCCTCCCCCTTCCCATTTACTCCTCTCTCCCCACTCACTCCCCCTCTCTGCTATCTACCTTACCTCCATTATTCTTACCTTACCACATGATTGACCTTACTTTGTTGCTTTCTACCTATCTTATATACATTCCTAAATCCTTGCTCATCAACTGCGCAATATCATGTGGTAGGCACCGTATTCTCTCCTATTTTAAGGGAGCTTCACCAACAATGGAGTTAGGTATTTGGGAGTAAGTGGGGGAAGAGGGAAGACGCAAAACAGTGCGTACGTAATAAATAGATAGCCTTCATGGGACCACGCCAAGATACTTTGCTCTCGCTGTGAGGGAACCGAAATCACGTTAGAATCCAAAGTTTCTCGGACAAGAATAGGTAAATATGCCAGTTTATGACAGGCTAACAAAATTATCTTTGAATAATCCTCCGGAGAAGCTGACCATCAACTCACCGAAAAAACTCGGCGGTGTAGCAACCGGTCCATTCGTAGCGGTGTATAATCTATCGGCACCGCTTTTGCAATTCCATGTGAATCGACTTTGAAAGTCTTTATTCCGAAAAAAATAACGGTGAAGCTTACGTTATGTTTCAGTGCTTTTCCTTTGGTCTCCAATCACTCAATTTTTTATCAGGGCTTCCAAAATTGCACCAAAAAGCATCTATTGAGTATTGTCGTACTTCCTGATTAGTATAACATTTTATTTGTAAAACAATCCACTGGACGAAATAAATACGCACTATCCAGGTGTTTTCATATTGCACGCGACCACAAAATGATTGTCTCAGTGATAGCCATAGGCCGGAGCCGGAGGTGATAAGCCGGAAGTGATAAGTCGGAATTGCTTAGCCGGAAGTGATTAGACGGAAGTGATACAACGGAAGAAGAACCGTGTGAATTTAATTTTTATAACATTGTGGCATGTATAGATTACAAAGGATCACGATTTATAACTAATATCGAAAGAAAAATTTATAACACAAGAACAGAAAGATAGAGAACTCTCGCCCTATTTATAATTTCATTATAATTTTTTATCTTTAAAATAACCCTGGTTTTAGATTCGTTTTCTTTCTCGGATTTTAAACAATTATAAAAATTGGGCGCCTTTGGGTCAATTTGCCGCGCCTTAGCGAAATTTTAGTTGGCCACACTGATTTTGATTGCAAAAAATCCACGACTCTGGGATATTTGTATCCACTCGTGACGAATGTGCTTTGTCGGGAACGACAGCCGAGGACATCAATTCAAACTCTTCAAAGGAAATGGCCAAAGGGATATCTGGAAAAAACACATTTAATCAAAAACAATTGCACAGTGATAAAAATAACAATTACGGGACAGAGTGAAAGAAATTCTCCAGAGAAGTGGCGAGAGTGCTGCCAAAAACAGTTTATGTGTAATCTGGAAAGTGCTTGAAAGAAGATTGAGTGAGGTATGACCCAACAGAAACCATATGTCACCACAGACACCATGTCACCACAAAAACCATGTCACCACAACGAAAATTTAAACAAAGAACAACAGCCAAATGACTGATAAATCCCAGATCAGGTGATCAAGTTCAACGCAGGAGGCCATAAGGCCCATCAAAGCCTGTGCTGTGATTACCAACGTGTGCTTCTCTGTCGATGCTCTACCCTTTAAAATGTGTCAAGCGTGCGTCAAGCAAGTAAGGAGCACGTAGGCCTGTTTTCCTATGCTAAAAGCCGACCATTGTCAAAGTCTTTGGTGTTATTTGGCCAGGGGGTTCAAACCACCGACCTTCCAGACTCAGAGTGGATACTGTACTCTAACCATTCCTTACCCCAAGTCTGGCTATAATAACACTCATTCCCATGCATCTCCCTCCAAATCATGGTATTGTTACGGTTTTTAGAACCTTCACTTTGTAAAATAATAATTCTTGTAAATATCCCCCTTTGTAAAGGTCGCACCCTAGTTAGGTCATATTGCAACACGTAGGACACCATAGATTCTTCTTTAGTTATTTCATTAGTACGTGTTTCAGTTAAGGATCTGTTTCCAATAGTTGAATCTGCGTTGTATTAATCAAATAAGATAGGCCCCTTCAATTATCCCCAATCATCTCTCTCTCTCCAAAGTGCAGTAGCCGTATTGCAGCGTTCGCTGCCCTTTTGGTTTGTTTGCTGGCCCCAAGCCGCCATTACGCACGCGGTCAGAGTGGGAGAAAAAGGGAGGAGCGGCCAGGAACACAGGTGTGGCCCCATCGACGCGTCACGAGGGAAGGTATGAATGAACCCTTGTGACCAATCCGGGCCGAGGCGTGTTCACGGGTAGGCGGAGCAAAGCGGACGCGGCTTAATACGCGAAGCTTCCAATAAAAGCGCAAACGCAAAGCCTTTTCACGGAGTTGAACGGCAGAGAGAGAGAGAGAGAGGCAGCAGATGAACACGCCGAGTCGTAAGGCAGGAGAGTGGATCCGTTGATGGTGACAATACCGCAATATATTCGCATTGTCCGACCGCGTGAAACCGATACGTGCAGCTGCCGCCGGGTTTCGCCTCAAGCCTGGAGCGTGGACCGACGCGCAACCTGGAGCGGACCTCGACGCTGTGCCATCTGCCCGGACCTTCCTGCCCTGCCATCTGCTTGGACCTTCTCCCCCTTCCAGCCATTCCTTCCTGCCATTCCCTATTCGTGTAAGTCTGTCTGTATTGTCCAGGGGCGTGTTATATAAGAGTGTCTAAGGTTGCCCTATGTCCTTTTATTTCCTCTCCTTGTATATTCCCTTCTTTCGTTTCCTCTTGTAGATAGTAATAAATCATATTTGTTCTTCCTTTACCCTTCGTATTCTTTGCTTCCTCTTGTCCGATCGTCTTAGTCTTTTCCCCATTGAGTACCTGTGGCACGATTTGGCCAACCGCTATAATCGGGTTTAGTCCTTTTGTTAACGGCCTGAGTCGTGGCTCGCTTCGCTCGGCGTGTCCATTACAGCCGCGGCTCGGGTCGGGCTCATTTCCTTGCTTACCGGAAGGCGCTGGTAATGAGGTAATAGGAACAATTGGCCTACCACCCTATTCAGCTCTGACCGGAAGTGACGTCATAGTTCCAGGACCGGAGACGGCCAGCTTAATAGACGAGGAGGATTAACCCCCCCCCCCCCCCCCCCCCCCTCAGTAAGGGGAGTGCCGTACTCCGGGATCCGTAACAACTGGTGTCGGGGAGTGGGATTGGACCCGAAGCAAATTTTAATCCATCGAAAAGATTTCGTTGAAATTACGAGCGGCCGAAATTTTATTATTTAACATCCAAATTGAATCGTGCCATGGATGGTCAAGGCGATCGGATGCCAGTGGGGGAGATAGAAGAGGGGTTAGAGTCGACCCAGGACCCCAGGGAGGAGATGGGGGAGATGCAGGAGGAAAGCAAAGAGTGCGGTAGCGGTAGCGTGTGGTAGCGGGGGTTGCAGGCGCACAAGATGGCGGCGCCTCACACGTGGTTGCATGTGCACAAGATGGCGGCGCCTCGCACATGTCGACATGGGCCTCGCCCACTGCGCAAGTAGGGGTTGTGGATCTGCAAGTCCTTATGGCACTATTCAGGGCTTGTATGATGGAGTCAGAGCAAAGGATGAATGCCTGGAGTGAGCGAATCAGTCAGGAAATGAGGGACGAAGCAAGGGGTACCAATGAGCAATTGGGAAACCAAATTGGTGGATTGAGAGACGGGTTAAGTAATTTGGAAAATAGAATGGGGGAGCAATTGGGAAGCAAAATTGGGGGCCTAGAAGCCAAATTTGGGGGGCTAGGAAGCAAATTGGAGGGCATAAAGGGCCAAGCCAAAGCAATTAATGAGGGGTTGGCGAGCGACAAGGCCACGTATGAGGCAAAAGAATTGGAAAGGGAGGTTAACCGCAGGTCGGGCGGGAAAGGCGCATTTGTGCACGACGAGGTAACGCGACTCGAGCAGCGCAGGTTGAGCGAGTTGGAGCAAGGCACAGGTAACTGGACGGGTGTAGAGATCGCGACCCAGGGTATGGGAAAGCCTGCGACCGCCGAAGTAGAGAATTTTATTTTATTAGAACAGGCGGCCGTCGAGGAAAAAGCAATTAAAAGCAAAGAGATAGTGGAAATTGGGATTGGAGAGACGGCAGAGAGAGGAATTAAATCGGAGATTGAGATGGAATGCATACAAAGTCTGAATTCACATCCTGATGCCGTACTTGCTAATCCTTATAAAGATTTGCAGGTGCGTGTGGAGAGGAGGATCCCAAAGGTGAGTAAGGTGGTACATGGTGCAAAAAGATTTTGCGGGAGAATGTTTGGCACGAAAAGAATTTTCGCGTGCTTGGGATCCCAGCATACTGCGGCGTTTGTGGGAGGTCCGTGGTGCGCTGTGTGAGAGAAAATGGCACACGTGTGAGGAAAAAGTGTGCGTCGAAGAGTGAGTGTGTTACAAAGTGTGGGAGTGATACCGAGTGCGAGAGTGAATGCACATCGGAGTGTGGAAGTGGAACGACGAGTGATACGGAGAGTGAGATGGATGAGGAGCGGGTGCGAGGATGCACACTTGGAATGGTTGAGAGTGTGCGAGAACGCACACCTGAGTTGGTTGTGGCGTGTGTGCGGGAGGGCACATCGGAGCGCGTGAGTGGGTATGTGCAGGAGTGCACACCCATGGTGGGTGTTACGGAGGATGTAATGGAGGAAAGGTATGGAACGGAGTGTGTGATAACTGATAACAGAGTGTGCGAATGGTGGAATGGATGCGCAAGAATGTGCGCGAGTAGGATGCATGGGATGTACGAGAAGCGTTGGAGCGCTGTGTTTGGTGAATGTAAAAAGGAACGCGTGGTGTGAGCATGCGAGTAGGGCATCGACATTGACCGGGGCAGCGTTCAGACCGACGTTTAGCCGACACGAGCCATCGGTCCGTGCCGGGATTTGTGTACTGTGGGAGCTGGCGGGGATCGGTGTCGCGTCGCTCCTGTTCGGAGCGTCGTGCACGATTCGGGCCGGGCCTCGCCCTGCACGGTCGCGTCCGCGCTTTGCCAGGCAAAGCGGGCGGCCCGGTTCGAGGGAAGGTAGGAGGGGTCGGAATGGCGCCCCCTTGTGGTGGCGGCATTCCACCTGGGCAAGGCTAGGCCATCGCGCTTGGGAGCGCAAGGCCCCGTGCCGGGATGGTGCTTTGAGCCTAGGCCTGACGAAACCTCCTCCCCTGAACCGAATGCCGGACGGACCCAATCCGCAGTAGACCAAACCACACGTATGCATTGCTCGGCTTTGCGAAGTCGAGCTTTGAAAATGTAATGACGCACCGAGGCTCAGATATAGCGGACTGTGATGATTATAGTGTTATTGTGTGGAATTAATAGGGATTTGAAATTGGAATTCGCTTGAAATTAATAGTGAGTGAAATTGGGAATAGTGATTGTTGGAAATTGATACGCAGTGTCGGGGGGTGGTAAAGCCACCATCCCACACGATGGGGGCGAAGGAGCAATAGGATTTATGGGGTATGGCTGTGAAAACTAGCCCGGGAGGGTTATGTTATTGATTAGGGATCTAGAGAAATGACCATAGGTAACTGTAGATTTAAGTAGTGACATTATACCTGTAGAGGGGACATAGCAGATTAGTGGATTATAATGACGAGGGAGTGCAATAGTATAAGGGGCGACTGGGAGGCACGAATCTTAGAAGGGAGTAGTCAGCTTAGATGATGCAGTGTGTGTGTAGGAAGTGATTGAGCAGAGTATTGTGAAAGGTGTGATTGTGTACTGTATTGAATGAATGTGCCTGGAAGGAAGGAGAGTGCAAGTGCCACCAGGTGTGCAGGTGACACCAGGTGTGTGGGCACAGGTGTGCAAGTGGAATACAGGTGAATGGAGAATGGTTGCATGAAATAGATGGTATGAAGTATGGAATAGATGGTATGGAGTATGGAATAAATGGAGTATGGAATGGATGGTGTGGAGTGAGTAGTGTGGAATACGTGGAGTGGAGTAGTTGGTGCGAAAGGAGTGGATGGGGAAGATGGACCCCTTCACGAGTACCCGGGGAGGGTAGTTTAAAAGTAGGTAGAGGGAGTAGGTAAATTGTGGTTGGATATTGGCATCTGTGGTGCGAGAGTCACAGAGTACTGCTTGGATGGGTGCATTAGTAGAGTAAATTGGCTGGGCGTGTGGCCTGTTAGTATGTGTGATTGGTTGAGCACTCTGCCGCTGTTAGTCTGTCGGCCAGGTGAGGCCGCAGGTAGGCTCTGGGAGCCAGTAGAGTTGTTCAATGGGGCCCGAGGATCCGGTGGACGGACCCGGGTAGCCCGACGCCAGAGAGAGCGCCAGAGGGCCTTCCCCAGATAGGTTAGGGTAAGGAGCAGGTAAGCTCGGAGACAACTACAGTGGCGGGGGTTTGCAGGTGAGCGGACCTGCTGGGAGCGCCACACGACCTAACCCGGAAATTGTGCAAGGGCACAGGGAGTAGAATCGGGGGAGTGAGACCCCAAATTGGTGAGCACCACAGTTTGGTCAATGTGAGTTCGGTTCATAGAACCACATAGTGTAAGATGGCCAATGGTTTGGCAGGGAAAGTACCCGGGTAAAGTAAAAGTGTTAAAGTCATTTTGAGTGTAGTTAGGATTGAAGTCTCTTCGCACCATCTACATCCACTCACCAAGGTGACAAGACTCCACACCACCGGTTTGTGCAAATGTTTGGAATGGTGAGACGCATCATGACGTGGGGGTGACATTGTGTGATGTTCCATCTCTTCCTCCTTAGGAGGGATTGATGGGGAATTGATTAATGGCAAATTTGGTTAGAGGGATTGTTGACGAATTTGGTATAGAGGGGAGATATGGGGAAGATAAGATGATAGCGACGGATTTGTAAAATTGTGTAAATATGGGGTCGGGGCAAGGGTAGATTCGGTGACGGGGGGGGGTGGGGGCGTACGGTCGGGACGAGCTTTCTCCACTCGCTCTCCTGCGCACTTTACCTCTGCATTATCTTGTGTTGATGTGTACCCTTGCGCCCTTGCACCCCGCTAACTCTGCTTTGTCTTCCTTCCCCACCTATGGACCGTGCTCTCTGGGCACTGAGGGGAAAGCGTGCAGGCGCCGCAGTTGTGTGCCCGCACCCTCGCTGCTGCCTGCCTGGACCGGTGCCACACTTATGGACCGCACATTGTTGTGGCCAAGCACCACCATATGGACCACATATCTGTGGCCGAGCACCACTCATGGACCCCACGTTTTGGGGCCTGGCATCGCTGCTGGGAATCTTGCTTTCGGACCATGGTAAAGGTGGCACCTATGCCAAGTAGGTGGACTACCCTTAGTTGGCCCCTGCTGACCATAATTAAGAAATGGACGCATTTTGTGCCTTCTTATTATTATCAAATAGGCCGCAAGCACAGAACATCAAGAAGTCGTCTAGAACCAGCGGACCAGCAGAGAGAAGAAGACGTCGGACGCCATGATTATTGTTTATTGTGGAAATGTGCACTGGATGGTGCTTTGTGATTTTTTATTGGGTGCTTTATGGTGGTACTTTTGGTGCTCTGAGATTGCACTGCAATATTAATTGTGCATCTCAGAGCGCCCGTGGGTGTGGTGTACCGGTGCAATGCAGTGCATGACCTTTCCTCTTTTCAAAACATCTGCTTTTGTTTCCCAAAAGAACAGGTCCTGGGTTCGTTTTGTAAATACCAAATAGTGTGTCTTTGTAAATAATGCTCCCCACCGTAAATGTGTAGTTTGCGAATTAATTCCGTGATTCGGTTATCCTGTGGGCGTGAATCTGTTAGATAGAATGCAACGCAGCAGGCGTTCTCCCCCTTCAAGCCATACTTAATTGTTTTAAAACTGTCGCACTCAGGGTAAGGTTAATAGTAGAGGGTTACTCCACCTAAGTGTCACATTAAGTTAAAGTTCTTTTCGGCCGGGACGGCTCTGGAGGAGAGACGGGTGCTGTGTTACGGTTTTTAGAACCTTCACTTTGTAAAATAATAATTCTTGTAAATATCCCCCTTTGTAAAGGTCGCACCCTAGTTAGGTCATATTGCAACACATAGGACACCATAGATTCTTCTTTAGTTATTTCATTAGTACGTGTTTCAGTTAAGGATCTGTTTCCAATAGTTGAATCTGCGTTGTATTAATCAAATAAGATAGGCCCCTTCAATTATCCCCAATCATCTCTCTCTCTCCAAAGTGCAGTAGCTGTATTGCAGCGTTCGCTGCCCTTTTGGTTTGTTTGCTGGCCCCAAGCCGCCATTACGCACGCGGTCAGAGTGGGAGAAAAAGGGAGGAGCGGCCAGGAACACAGGCGTGGCCCCATCGACGCGTCACGAGCGGAGGTCCGAATGAACCCTTGTGACCAATCCGGGCCGAGGCGTGTTCACGGGTAGGCGGAGCAAATCGGATGCGGCTTAATACGCGAAGCTTCCAATAAAAGCGCAAACGCAAAGCCTTTTCATGGAGTTGAACGGCAGAGAGAGAGAGAGATGCAGCAGATGAACATGACGAGTCGTAAGGCAGGAGAGTGGGTCCGTTGACGGCGACAATACCACAATATATTCCCATTGTCCGACCGCGTGAAACCGATACGTGCAGCTGCCGCCGGGTTTCGCCTCAAGCCCGGAGCGTGGACGGGAGCGCGACCTGGAGTGGACCTCGACGCTGTGCCATCTGCCCGGACCTTCCTGCCCTGCCATCTGCTTGGACCTTCTCCCCCTTCAAGCCATTCCTTCCTGCCATTCCCTATTCGTGTAAGTCTGTCTGTATTGTCCAGGGGCGTGTTATATAAGAGTGTCAAAGGTTGCCCTATGTCCTTTTATTTCCTCTCCTTGTATATTCCCTTCTTTCGTTTCCTCTTGTAGATAGTAATAAATCATATTTGTTCTTCCTTTACCCTTTGTATTCTTTGCTTCCTCTCGTCCGATCGTCTTAGTCTTTTCCCTATTGAGTACCTGTAGCACGATTTGGCCAACCGCTATAATCGGGTTTAGTGCTTTTGTTAATGGCCTGAGTCGTGGCTCGCTTTGCTCAGCATGTCCATTACAGCCGCGGCTCGGGCGGGGCTCATTTCCTCACTTACCGGAAGGCGCTGGTAATTCGGTAATAGGAACAATTGGCCTACCACCCTATTCAGCGCTGACCGGAAGTGACGTCATAGCTCCAGGACCAGAGACGGCCAGCTTAATAGACGAGGGGATTACACCGCCCCCCCCCCCCCTCGGTAAGGGGTATGCCGTACTACGAGATCCGTAACAGTATTTTGAACTTGAACTTTATTATTATCCACATCAAAATCAACACACTTTGACAACAATGTCATGAAAATACTAGAACGACACTCTTTGACATCACAACGTCGACCAACGTGCCTCCACCCACATTATTTCATCATTATAATACTTGTACCAAGTTTGCTTTAAATCCATTCAGCTGTTCTCCAGTTATCACATTTTTACCTGACATGACCTCTGACCTTTTACCTATTGACCCCAAAATTTAAACAGTTCATGTTTACATCATTATAATAGCTGTAAGTAGTTTTATTTTAAATGCCTTCAGCTGTTCACAATTTATCACATTTTTACCTGACATGACCTTTGACCTTTGACCTCAGACCCCAAAATCGAATCAGTTAATCTTTACATCATTATACATAATTATCTGAACGGCTGTACAAAGTTTGAACAAGCGTTACGCCGAAGTCCCCCGTCGGGGAAGTGATGTGAGTTGACAAAGTGGAAGACGCAGAAAACATGCTATGATATATTTCGCTCACAAGGTTAAGACATACATGGAGGCGGCCATCTTGGATTTTGATGTGGCGACCCAATTTTCAATAGCGTTCTTCCTTATGCCTTGTTACACCCACACACCAGATTAGAAGTTGGTACTTCGCTTATTTTTCAAGATATTCCGCTCACAAGGTTCAGACATATATATGGTGGCGGCCATCTTGGATTTTGACGTGGCGACCCAATTTTCAATCGGGTTCTTCCTTATGCCTAGATACACTAGATACACATGCCTAGAATGTATGTTCTTCGTTATGCGAGGAGAGCTCGGCGGGTGAAGTACCAACGGAGAATGAAGGTGTGGAGGTTGAAAGAGGTGACAGTAACGGAGGCATTAAAAGAGAGGCTGAGTAGTGAGTAGGGTAGAGGATGCTGTGGTTGAGCTTGAAAGTGGTTGGATGTCAATGAAAGCTAGTCTGTTGGGAGCCGTTGGTGAGGTATGTGGATGGACAAAAGGACCACCGAGGCACTCGGAAACATGGTGGTGGGATGATGAAGTTGGAAAGAGGATTGACGAGAAGAGGAAGAAGTTCAAGGAGTGGCAGAACGCGAAGGGTACGGGAGCAGAAACAGCAGAGCATGAAAGTTATAAGGCAGCCAAGAAGGCTGCAAAGAAAGAGGTAGCAAAGGTGCCGAAGGCATGTAAGAAAATGTTCGGAGAACGCTTGGATTCGGAAGAGGGTCAGAGAGTGGTATTCAGGATTGCAAAGCAGATAGCGAAAGAGAGGTGTGATGTGATGGGGGTGAGTTGCTTGAAGGATGAAGTGGGACAAATCGTTGTGGACCCAGATGGAATTAAAGGAAGATGGAAAAGATATATGGAAATGCTGTTGAATACAGAGAATGAATGGGTTGGCAACATAGAGAGTAACCCAGTTTTAGGAACGGCAGAGAAGATAACTGAGAAGGAAGATGAGGAAGCGATAAAAGCAATGAAGAGTAGAAAAGCAGGTGGGCTGACGGGAGTTGTGGGAGATATGTTGAAGGCAGCAGGAAGTTGGTGTGTGAAGAGAATGACAGAGATCTGTAATCTGGTGGTGAAAGAAGGCCACATTCCAGTGGTTTGGGAACTGAGTACCCTCATCCCTCTATACAAGGGGAAAGGTGACCTTCTGGAGTGTGGCTCGTACCAAGCGATAAAGTTATTGGAGCATGGAATGAAGGTATTGGAAATGGTGTTGGAGAGGAGGATAAGGAAGAAAGTGAAGATCGACGAAATGCAGTTTGGATTTATGCCAGGAAGAGGAACGACAGACGTGCTTTTCATTGTGAAGCAGTTGCAGGAGAAGTACATGGAGAAGAGGAAGAAGTTGTTTCTTGGGTTTGTTGATCTGGAGAAAGCATTCGATAGGGTTCCACGCAAAGTATTGACATGGGCATTGAGGAAGTTAGGAGTGGAGGAATGGTTGATCAGAGTAGTGATGGCAATGTACAAAAGAGCGTGCACAGCTGTAAGGACGAAGGACGGGAACAGTGGTGAGTTTGAGGTGAAGGTGGGAGTGCATCAGGGGTCGGTACTAAGTCCACTACTATTTGTAGCTGTGATGGAGGTGCTGGCTCAGAACGTAAAGGAGGGTTTACCGTGGGAGTTGTTGTATGCAGATGATTTGGTGTTGATTGCGGAAAGTATGGATGGACTGAAGGAAAAGATGAACAAGTGGAAGGAATGTATGGAGACAAAAGGTCTGAAGGTGAATATCGGAAAGACGAAGGTGATGGCAAGTGGTAAAGCATGTGGTGAGGCGGAAAGAACTGGGAAGTGGCCCTGTGCTGTGTGTAGGAAGGGTGTCGGAGTGAACTCCATTCAATGTACAATGTGCGCTGAGTGGGTTCATCAAAAATGTAGTGGTCTGAGAGGGTCATTAACTAGTGTGGCAGCTACATTCAAATGTAAGGTGTGCACAGAGGGAGCTGCAGAGGGAGGAAATGTTGAGTTGGATCTTGGAGACGGCATGAAGCTGGAAGGTGTGAAAACATTTTGCTACCTCGGAGACATGCTGAATGAAGAAGGTGGATCAGACTCGGCAATGGTTGCTAGAGTGAGATGTGCATGGAAGAAGTTTCGGGAACTGAGTGGCGTGCTGATGAGAAGGGGAGTGTCGTTGAAGCTGAAGGGAAAGGTGTATGCTGCATGTGTGAGAAGTGTTATGATTTATTGGAGCGAGACATGGGTAATGAACGTAGAGCAGCAATGAAGGTTGGAAAGGGTGGAAATGCGAATGGTTCGATGGATGTGCGGAGTATCGTTGAGAGAGAGGAAGACAAATGATGAATTGCGAAAGATGATGGGAATAGTGCCTGTGATTGATGCTGTGAAGATGAACAGGTTGAGATGGTTTGGTCATGTGTTGAGGAAGGATGAAAGTGACTGGTTGAGAAGAGCGATGGAAATGAATGTAGAAGGAAGTAGAGGACGGGGAAGACCGAGAAAGACTTGGCTGAAGATGGTGGAAGAAGAAATGCGGGCAAGGGGGTTAACAAGAAGAGATGCAGAAAATAGGGCAAAATGGAGAAGATTGTCATGGGGACCGCAAGGCTAACCCCCGCTCTAGCAGGGAAAATGGCCTTTAAAATGCATGTTGTGTTGTGTTGTCTTATGCCTAGATACACCCACACACCAGATTAGAAGTTGGAACTTCGCTTATTTTTCAAGATATTTCGTTCACAAGGTTCGGACATATATATGGTGGTGGCCATCTTGGATTTTGACGTGGCGACCCAATTTTCAATAGCTTTCTTCCTTATGCCTAGATACACCCACACACCAGATTAGAAGTTGGTACTTCGCTTATTTTTCAAGATATTCAGCTCACAAGGTTCAGACATACATGGCATCAGACATACATGGCGGCGGCCATCTTGGATTTTGACGTGGGTTGCACCCACACACCAAATTCGAATGCGGTCTTTCGCTTATGCATGCACGCATGCACACACGCACGCCCGCACACACGCACGCACGCAAGCACGCCCGCACACACGGACGGACGGACGGACGGACAGACGGATGGACGGACGGACGGACGGACGAATGCCGGAGGGGAAAACCATAGTCCCCCTTTCGCTCCGCAGTGCGACGGGGGACAATTAGATCCCCTTATGCATTCTCAAGTTATAGACATATTACAGACTTTGACCTTTGACCTCTTCACCCCAAAATTTAATCAGTTAATCTTTACATCATAATTCATACCTGTACCAAGTTTGAATTAGATCACATCAGCCTTCACTGATCACATCATGATGATCACATCAGCATTCACTCACTCACCGCAGGCAGGTTGGTGGTCTTTCTGTCTTCTACCGACTCCTCTCCGGCCTTGCTCCCCCAGCTCTCTCTGTGCTCTGTCCCCCAAATACTGCTACAGGTCGCACAAGATCTGCCAGCAACCCTCTTATGGTTAAACTGCCAAAATCAAGACTCTCTATTCACCTTCACTCTTTCAATACTCTTTCTCCCACCTCTGGAACAAACTCCCTCACTCTCTTCAATCCCACTCCTCCCTCCAGGTCTTTAAAGCAGCTGTTCACCACCATCTCTTATCTTCCCCCATCCAAAACCTTGATCTTTTCTACCCCGTTAATTCGCCCCCCAGATCCACTTTTTTGAAATACCGACTTCTTTCGTGTAAGTCCTAGCAGTGTGCATGTGTTTTTTTTTTACCTCTCCCACCCCACCCCACTCCCCCTCCCCCCCCCCCCCTTCCCATGCCTCCTCCCCCCAAGGCCTCTCCCTCCCACAGATATCCTGATGTCCCTGCTCTCCATCTTGTTCTCCCACTCCCTTTATCATATGTTTTATGTTTTGTATGTCAGTTTGTCTTTTTGTGATCAATGTTAGCTCTTTCACGAGCCTCGATCTTGTATACAAAAAAAAAAAAAGCCCTTCTCAAGTTATAGAGATATTACAGACTTTAACATTTGACCTTTGACCTCTTGGCTCCAAATTATAATCAGTTAATCTTTACATCATTATACATTCCTGTACCAAGTTTGAATTTGATCACTTCAGCCATTCTCAAGTTATAGACATATTACAGACAGGATAATTCCAAATGGTAATTCTAAAGGGTAATTCTAAAGGGTAAATGTAAAGGGCTTAAAGGGTAATTCTAAAGGGTAATTCTAAAGTGTCATGAAGGATAATTCTAAAGGGTGTTACGTGGTCCCCTCGGTGACTACCTGGTCTCGGTGACCCCCGGACCATGAGAGGAACTTCGCCAGAAAGTGGTATTATATATATGCGCTTTCGCAACGCAATCCCTATGAATTCCACCCAAGAGAAACTGATTTTCAATGATATATTTCAATGGTAATGATACCATACAATTTCAATGATACAATCAAGGATATATTCCCCGAGCAATCCACCATCCACAATTCACACTCAACAATCAATCCCCTAGATGATTAAGATGGCCATCTTACATACGTGTGTCCCCTTTTGTACTCACGACCCCCTTTGGTCTCTGTCCCTCACAATGTCTCTGGGCCCCTCCTGACCAAGATGATGGTCGGCTTCGCCGCACTCGGGCGGTTGAACGAACCCCGGGTGGACGTTTTTCCACCGGGCATGTATCGTACCGGGAACCACGGCTGCAGCCCCCTCCTGGCCACGCGAAGCGGGTACTGTAAAGCAGGCAAAAGCCACACGCCGCTTGCAACGCGTGTTAGGCCCCAACGTGCGACCCGTACGCGTCTTTGTAGACGGTGCCGCGAACGGTGCCAGACGCTGGGTCGGTGCACGGCCCCACGGCAGCTTGACGTGTCCACCGGGTAGGTACCCGTCCCGGTAACTCCTCTCGCCAGACGGGCTTGGGAACGCCGCTTTTCCACACGGCTCAATATCGATCCCACCTCTCATCGGAGCGGGGCGAGGAAGAAGAATCCTCGTCGCTTCTCTCGACCTCGTGTCTTTTTCTTCTTCCGTTTCCGGTCTCTTTTTCCAGAAGGGCTCCTGACCCTCCAACCACAACAACCCTTAATCGACTACACATTGATAAGCAAAGACCTGAATAGTAATTCACATACATTCCCATAAATATGTAACACTCCCCCCCTTCAAGAAAGAAAGTTTGAACCCAGCGAAAACTTTCTTTGCCGGCCAACTTGGATAAACAAACCAGATAACTCAACCCCCCCCCCCCCCCCCCACATTATCAGTTCCCCCCGGGCACAGTTATCACTTAAAAATAAAGCAACAAAATTTCACAAAACCCCCAGAGATTTTCAAAGGTAATTCACTCTGGACAAAGCACCTGCAACGACATTGTCCCTGCCCTTTACCTGTTCAATTTCCCGTTGGACTTCTGCCAAGCCAAACTCCATCTCATGACCCTCTGACTTTGACTGTCAGTTTCTTGTGAATGAAGGTTAAGGGGTTGATCAAAGATCCAAAGTTAAGCAACTCGATAGCACTTTTTCCGGGAGGCCAAGCCGAGTATTCACTACATGGATGCCTTTAGGAACGTGGAGTTCACGGTTAGTCCGTGCAGGAAAGTTCTCTACATGGACGCCTTGAGGAACGTGGAGTTCACGGTTAGTCCGTGCATGAAAGTTCACTACATGGACGCCTTTAGGAACGTGGCGTTCACGGTTAATCCGTGTAGGAATCTTGGCTCGGCGGCTCCACCGCATTCAGTGCTTCAACTTTTCAGAACTTCCCTAATAATTATGGTGGGACCGCTTGTCACTGTAGTCCCATGAATAGCGGTCTCCTTCTCGGCCACTACTTTGACAATCCTTCCTTCGGGAGCTGCCGTAACTCAGGGAGCCTCCATAATAATATTGATTGCGGCCACCACCAAAACTACCGCCCAGTTGTCCTCTCCTGTAGACCTCTCGACGCCTACGAAATGCCTTCCCTACTGTTATGGTCCGACCCTCCAAATCCTTGCCATTCCAATTCTTCTCTGCCTCTCTGGCGTCTTTTGTGCTTGCAAACGTGACAAAGCCGAACCCTCTTGACTGTTGCGTTTCCTTGCCTCTTACCAACCGCACTTCCACCAGCGGCCCATATCTGTTGAAGACAGAGGTCAGAACTTCTTCCTCTGTTTTGAAGTTCAGTCCCCCTACAAATAACTTGGTACTTTTGTCGCCATCCCGAGCTGGTGTGGTGTTATTTTCCCTGCTGGGCTCTTTACCAACCCTCAGGTTACCATAAACTTGACCCCCGGCCAAATCATTCCCGATAACCACAGATACACCCTCTACAGGAAGCGTGGCTTGTAAACCGACGGTGACCGGTCCTGACACCAAATCGGACTCCAAATGGATGACATGAAGTGGAGCACTAACACCGCCCCCGATCCCCTGTAAACGAACACTATCCCCCGTTGCCGTCTCCTCGGACCATGGCAAAATGCCTTCAAGCATTAAAGATTGATGTGCTCCTGTGTCCCTCAATATCCTAACCGGTCTCCGGTTAGTCGAGGCTCCATCCAGTGACACGAACCCCTCTGAAATGAAATGTTTGTAGCCCTCCTGAACAAGGTTCTCCCGGGACGCCGTACCTTTGACAGGGGAATCTTCCCCCAGCTCTGCTCTCCAAGAATGATTTCTCACACTTGCCAGTGCATTCGGAGTCGCACTAGACTGATTCCGTTCCGGGTTCTCCCTTTTCCGGAGGTAACATTGGGACATCAAGTGTCCAGTTTTATGGCACAAAGCACAAGTAGGCCCGGGGGAGAACCTCGGGGTCGGCCTTGAGCCCCCCGAAAAATAAGTTTGTCTTGGGCCCGTAGCCCTCTGATTTCTAACAGTTGGGGTATCATAGTTGTCCCCATAATCATCTCGAGGCCGCCGCCATGTAAGGTCGTTCTCCGCACCGGGTGTTCCATAACTCCCCTGCTGAAGTCTAGGCGAGGAGTTAGGTTTGTGGACCCCTATTCGGTGGGTTAAGGCATACTCATCTGCCATGGTGGCTGCGTCCCACAACTTTGGTACTTTCTTTTCCTGCAGGTACACTTTGATGTCCTCGTGGACACACTGCTGAAATTCCTCCACCAGGATCAAGTCACGCAATGTTTCAAAGTCTTTCCCGACTCCTTTTGACTCACACCACCGATCAAACATGTTTTCTTTCACTCTGGCAAACTCCACATGGGTCTCACTCTCCCTCTTCCTGGCATTCCTGAATTTTTGCCTGTAAGCTTCCGGAACCAACTCATAGGCTTTGAGGATGTGCTTCTTCAGTACCTCATAATCTGCACATTGGTCCATTGGTAGCGCCGAATAAATCTCTTGAGCTTTTCCCACCAGCACACTTTGCACTAGTATGGTCCAGGCCTCCTCCGGCCAGTTTAATTGTCGAGCCACTTTCTCAAAGTGTGGAAAAAATTTCGCGACTTCCTTTTCACTGAACGGTGGAACCAGCCTCACATGTCTGCCCACATCCCAGGTTTTCTGGTTAGGTGTCGACCCCGTCAGCAAGGGTGGTGCCTCTCCCCGTTCTCTCATTAACTCCAGCTCCTTGAATTTAATTTCCTGCCGAAGCTCCATGTCACGTTCCTTTAATTCCCTTTCTGCTTTTCTCTCCTCTGCTTCGAGTTCCCTTGCAGCTCTCCTCTCCTCTGCTTGTTTCTCTTCTCTCCTCTGCTTTCCTTTCTTCTTCTTTTAACCTTTCCTGGAGTTCTCGTTCCACTCTCCTTTCCTGTGCTTGTTTCTCTTCTCTCCTCTCTTCTGCTTTCCTTTCTTCTTCTTTGATCCGTTCCTGGCTCCGTAATTGCAACTCCAGTTTCCGGAGCTCAACGTCTTCTGGTTCTTCGGGTAGCCACTCCCAGGCTAACTCGTCCCATGTTCCTAATCCCACCATAGATTGTATCACCGTGGCCTGCAACTCTGCCTTCCTCAAATTAGTTCGGACCTCCAAGTTAAAATGTTTGGCCAATTTCAAGAGGTCCGACTTTAGTAACGCTCGGAACTGTGCCTCACTCGGGGTTACCGCAAAGTTCTGTGCCACAAACGCCATGGTGCCTATCGTTAACACCTGTTAACCTTCACCCAATGCTTTACCCCCAATTTCCCCAAAAATTTACCAATTAATACTTAATTAATAAATTTTAATTAATAAAAATATTATTTTATTATTTTATACAATTTTAGATCCCGGACGTAGACCCAATTGCGAATCCGCAAATCGTAATTTGGACGAGCCCCCAATTCTGTTACGTGGTCCCCTCGGTGACTACCTGGTCTCGGTGACCCCCGGACCGTGAGAGGAACTTCGCCAGAAAGTGGTATTATATATATGCGCTTTCGCAACGCAATCCCTATGAATTCCACCCAAGAGAAACTGATTTTCAATGATATATTTCAATGGTAATGATACCATACAATTTCAATGATACAATCAAGGATATATTCCCCGAGCAATCCACCATCCACAATTCACACTCAACAATCAATCCCCTAGATGATTAAGATGGCCATGATACATACGTGTGTCCCCTTTTGTACTCACGACCCCCTTTGGTCTCTGTCCCTCACAATGTCTCTGGGCCCCTCCTGACCAAGATGATGGTCGGCTTCGCCGCACTCGGGCGGTTGAACGAACCCCGGGTGGACGTTTTTCCACCGGGCATGTATTGTACCGGGAACCACGGCTGCAGCCCCCTCCTGGCCACGCGAAGCGGGTACTGTAAAGCAGGCAAAAGCCACACGCCGCTTGCAACGCGTGTTAGGCCCCAACGTGCGACCCCTACGCGTCTTTGTAGACGGTGCCGCGAACGGTGCCAGACGCTGGGTCGGTGCACGGCCCCACGGCAGCTTGACGTGTCCACCGGGTAGGTACCCGTCCCGGTAACTCCTCTCACCAGACGGGCTTGGGAATGCCGCTTTTCCACACGGCTCAATATCGATCCCACCTCTCGTCGGAGCGGGGCGAGGAAGAAGAATCCTCGTCGCTTCTCTCGACCTCGTGTCTTTTTCTTCTTCCGTTTCCGGTCTCTTTTTCCAGAAGGGCTCCCGACCCTCCAACCACAACAACCCTTAATCGACTACACATTGAAAAGCAAAGACCTGAATAGTAATTCACATACATTCCCATAAATATGTAACAAGGGCAATTCAAAATAGTAATTCTGAAGGGTTATAAAGGATAATTCTAAAGGGTAATTCAAAATAGTAATTCTAAAAGGCAATTCTAAATGGTAATTCTGAAGGGTTATAAAGGATAATTTTAAAGGGTAATTCAAAATAGTAATTCTAAAGGGTACTTCTAAAGGGTAATTCTAAAGGGTAATTCTAAAGGGTAATTCTAAAGGGTAATTCCAAAGGGTAAATTAAAAGAGTAATTCTAAAGAGTAATTCTAAAAGGTAATTCTAAATTTTAATTTAAAAGTAATTATAAAGGGTAATTGTAAAGGGTAATTTAAATCAGTAATTATAATGGTTAATTGTAAAGGCTAATTCTAAAGGGTAATTTAAAAGAGTAATTCTAAAGTGTAATTCTAAAAGGTAATTCTAAAGGGTAATTCTAAAGGGTAATTTAAATCAGTAATTATAATGGTTAATTGTAAAGGGTAATTCTAAAGGGTAATTTAAAAGAGTAATTCTGAAGAGTAATTCTGAAGGGTAATTCTAAAGTTTAATTTAAAAGTAATTATAAAGGGTAATTCGAAAGGGTAATTTAAATCAGTAATTATAATAGTTAATTGTAAAGGGTAATTCTAAAGGGTAATTTAAAAGGGTAATTTAAAAGAGTAATTCCAAAGAGTAATTATAATGGGTAATTCTAAAGGGTTATAAAGGGAAATTCTAATGGGTAATTATAATGTGTAATTTAAAAGAGTAATTCCAAACAGTAATTATCAAGAGTAATTCTAAAGGGTAATTATAATGGGTAATTCTAAAGGGTTATAAAGGGTAATTATAAAGGGTAATTTCAAAGGGTAATTCTAATGGGTAATTTTAAAGGGTAATTCAAAATAGTAATTCTAAAGGGTAATTCTAAAGGGTAATTTAAAAGAGTAATTCTAAAGAGTAATTTTAAAAGGTAATTCTAAAGTTTAATTTAAAAGTAATTATTAAGGGTAATTCTACCTCTTATCTGCACATTCCTTGTCGGAGTAATTCCAGAAAAAATGGGACACAACCCTAAGGGTTGTAGTGAGTTCTAAAGGGTAATGTGATTTCTAAAGGGTAATTTAAAGGGTTCTAAAGGGTGATTCTAATGGGTAATTTAAAAGGGTAATTTAAAAGAGTAATTATAATGGTGAATTCTAAAGGGTAATTCTAAAGGGTAATTCTAAAGGGTAATTTAAAAGGGTAATTTAAAAGAGTAATTATGAAGTGTAATTACCCTGCGCTCGGAAGCGAAAATCAGGGTTAAGCATTCAATTGCGTACGTGTACCGTACGTGTCTGCATTTTAAAAATTCATTTTCTCAGCAACCGTTGGTCCGATTGACACGAAATTTTACCGTAGAAGCACCTCCACCTGTATAATTTTTTTATTCATAACTATACCGTCATAAGTCACGTGTTACGGACGCCATCTTGGAAAAAGGTTACACCTCTATATCTCCCAAACGTCTCAATGGAAAAAATTGAAACATGGCTCATTGTCAAATACTCACCATGGGGAATACGATATGTTGATGATGGTCATCGGCGCCTTAATTATGATGACATAATTCGACAAGAACATCGCTTGATCTGATCAATATGAATACAACAAAAATTCCTCTGCAACTGTTAGACCGATGGACACAAAATTTTCAGAATATGTGTAGCTCGTCCTGTACAATTTTTCAATGATAATTATAACGTCATAGGTTACGTGGTACAGGCGCCATATTGGAAAAACCGAAAAATGTTGCACCTCTATTTCTCCAAAACCGCTGCATGGAAAAAATTGAAACATGGCTCATTGTAACTAACTCCATATGGGGATTAGGTGTTGTTAACGATGACGTCATTGGTGCTTTAGTTATTACGTCATAATTTGACAGGGACAACAATTAGACTGATCAGTTTAAAATGTATTGGGCGTGATCTATGCAACAATTATATTAGAGAATAAAAATTTATGATGTCATCGCTCTCGTGGTCTGACAGCCATATTGGATCAAAGGGAAAAAATGTTCAAAAACAGAAGAGTTGGCTCACAACAAGTTGACTGCGCACGGTAAGTATTCTATGAATACCATCTAGTTGAAAAGAGTAATGATAAATGGGTAATTATAAAGGGTAATTCTAAAGGGTAATTTTAAAGCGTAATTCTAAACGGTAATTCTGATAGGTTCTTAAGGGTAATTGTAAAGGATAATTTACAGTGCATTCAGAAAGTATTCAGACCCCTTCACTTTTTCACATTTTGTTATGTTGCAGCCTTATGCTGAAATCGTTTAAATTCATTTTTTCCCTCATCAATCTACACTCAATACCCCATAATGACAAAGAGAAAGCAGGATTTTAGAAAGTTTTGCAGATTTATTAAAAAGGAAAAACTGAAATATCACATTACAATAAGTATTCATATCCTTTACAATGACACTTGAAATTATTTTAAAGCGTAAATCAAAAGGGTTATAAAGAGTAATTCTAAAGGGTAATTGAAAATAGTAATTTTAAAGGATAATTTTAAAGGGTTATAAAGGATAATTCTAAAGGGTAATTCGAATGGTAATTCTAAAGGGTTATAAAGGATAATTTTAAAGGGTAATTCAAAATAGTAATTCTAAAGGTTAATTCTAAAGAGTAATTCTAAAGGGTAATTTAAAAGAGTAATTCTAAAGAGTGATTCTAAAAGGTAATTCTAAAGTTTAATTTAAAAGTAATTATTAAGGGTAATTCTACCTCCGCACATTCCTTGTCGGAGTAATTCCAGAAAAAATGGGACACAACCCTAAGGGTTGTAGTGAGTTCTAAAGGGTAATGTGATTTCTAAAGGGTAATTTAAAGTGTTCTAAAGGGTGATTCTAATGGGTTTTGTTTGTTTCTAGGCTTTGCCCTCTTCATATTAAAAATGCCAAACTGAAACTCTTCCTTCGGACATGAGTTAGGATTTTTGGAGTGATGTTCAAATCCATCTTGTGAACTTCATTCGTCTGTTGTAATAAATAAATAATCGTCTTTGTAGGAAACACTATCTGTGAACAATAATATAAAATGGTGGTTTAATTTTTCTCTGGGCCGTTCATTCAACGACCATCTTCAGCTTCTGTTTCAGCCTATTGACATTCAGCCCCAAAGTCGAGCTTGCTGGGCCAAACGCACCTGTAATACAATTAAATCAGAGGTTATTTTGATTTTCTAACGATTACTTACCGAGTTGTTCGGGTTCGGGTTAGGGTTAGGGTTAGGGTTAGGGTTATCTACTTGCTGTCTCTTGCCAAGGCAGCAGATCCTTATCCACCAGTTTCTTTGGAGTGCTTGCTTGAGTGCTTTAGTTGTTGTTTTTTGAGAAGTCGGGTAGGGAATCGAACTCAGGCTGGACAACTCAAATGTAAGCGTGCTACCTCCGCACATTCCTTGTCGGAGTAATTCCAGAAAAAATGGGACACAATCATTCTCGAATGTCAGAAAAGAAGATGAGGATGGCCCTCTTGGCACCATTGTGAATAACGATCTTTTGAAATATGTCACTAAAAGCGATAATGTTACGGCAATTGCCAAGAGAATGAAGCATTCTTTTTTTTTTACCTATTTTACCTGCTCGTCAAAGCGCAATAAAATATTCAGCAAATCACTCCGAGGTCGTTGCAAACACGCCTGTTTCTCCATTGTTTGGCTGCTGTTTGGAATGTTTTTGGGTGTGGTGTCAGGTACGCGGTTTATGGTTTACAGCAGACTCGTTCTTGTAGGGAACGGTTATGTGCAAACATCAACACAGAATGACGCATTCATCACTAATACTCCTCCAATGAGTTATATTCACCGAGAGAGAGTGAAAGCTAGAGGAAAACAGATTCATATCTTAACACGAATGGGTTTTCATTCCGGGTGTAAAGATCAACAAACCCTTTTTCGCGAATTTTTTTTAACGAATTTGGGTTTTTTTGTATGGAAGGGATTGTAACTAGTCGAGGCTCGTGGAAGAGCTAGTACACTGAACTTATCCCACACCCCCAAACTCCCTCACCCCCCACTCCCCTTTCTTCCCCACTCCCACTCTCGCCCTCCCCCACTCCCCGCTCACCCCACTCCCTCCCTCACCCTCTCCAACTCCCATCTCTTCCCCACTTTCTCCATCTCCCTCCCCCACTCCCTGCTCTCACCCCACTCCCTTCCACTCCCTCCCCCACTCCCCGCTCACCCCACTCCCTCCCTCACCCTCTCCAACTCCCATCTCTTCCCCACTTTTTCCATCTCCCTCCCCCACTCCCTGCTCTCACCCCACTCCCTTCCACTCCCTCCCCCACTTCCCTCTCTTCCCCACTCCCTCCCTTGCCCTCCCCCACTCCTCCCTCTTCCTCCACCACTCTCCTCTCACTCCATTCCCTCCCTCACCCTGCCCCACTCCCCTCTCTTCCCCACTCCCTCTCTCGCCCTCCACCACTCCCCTTTCTTCCCCACTCCCACTCTCGCCCTACCCCAATCCCCGCTCACCCCACTCCCTCCCTCACTCTCTCCAACTCCCATCTCTTCCCCACTTTCTCCATCTCCCTCCCCCACTCCCCACTCTCACCCCACTCCCTTCCACTCCCGCCCCCTCCCCTCTATTCCCCACTCCCTCTCTCGCCCTCCACCACTCCCCTCTCTTCCCCACTCCCTCCCTCGCCCTCCCCCACTCCCCTCTCACTCCACTCCCTCCCTTGCCCTCCCCCACTCCCCTCTCACCCCACTCCCTCCCTCTCCCTCTCCCTCCCCTACTCCCTTCTTACCCCACTCCCTCCCTCGCCCTGCCCCACTCCCCTCTCTTCCCCACTCCCTCCCTTGCCCTCCCCCACTCCCGCCCTCGCCTTCCCCCACTCTCCTCTCACCCCACTCCCTCCCTCTCCCTCCCCCACTCCCCTCTCTTCCCCACTCCCTCCCACTCCCTTCCCCACTCCCTCCCACTCCCTCTCCCTTCCCCACTCCCCCCCACTCCCTCTCCCTTCCCCACTCCCCTCTCTTCCCCACTCCCTCCCTCTCCCTTCCCCACTCCCCTCTCTTCCCCACTCCCTCCCTCTCCCTCTCCCTTTCCCACTCCCCTACCTTCCCCACTCCCCTCTCTTACCCACTCCCTTCCTCTCCCTTCCCCACTACCCCCTCACCCCCCACTCCTCTCTATATGTCTGTGTCTATCATTTTTAAACGGCTTTAATTTCCATTTCAGTTTTTTTTTTGCTTTCACTATTCAGTTGTCGCTTTTATTTGATGATTGATGTGCCATACTCATTACAGAGTATCTGTGCTGCGGAATTAGCTTCCTGAGCAAGGGTTACACTGGGTGGTTTGCCATTGCCTTCCCAGCAGAAGTTCGGGCAGGAATTTGTAATTTGTTCAGGTGCTGGCGATAGCTTTCCCATTCTTCGTGAAGGACACTGTGGGGATCTTTAACATCGATCAACTAATGTCGGAGGATGGGATGCGCAGTTTAACATCCATCGGAGGGACGACACACATTGATGTAGGTGTTTATATATATATATATATATAACATAACTGGAAAACACAGTCCGGGAAGCCATGAAGGTGTGTGATTATATGTCTATTAATCACGTACTGTTTGAATGCCAGTTGCATCCTGCTTATTAATTATATACGTCTATTAATTACGTACGGTTGGAGTATACCAATCTACCTTTTCGACTGCTGAGATCCTTTCGACCTTTGAAGACCCTTTGAGTCCCCCAAAACACTTAAGACCAACAAGACACTGAAAGACCACAAAGACACAAAAGAACCCGAAGATATAGAGATGCAACGTTTTTCGGTTTTTCCAAGATGGTGCCTGTACCACGTTACCTATGACGTCATAATTTTCATTAAAAATTATACAGGCGGAGGTGTTCCGTGTCCATCGGACCATCAGTTGCTGAGAAAATGAATTTCAAAAATGCAGACACATACGTACGTACATACGCTATACGTACGTACACCACACATACACATTTAGCCGATCACTTTACCCTGCTTTTCGCTTCGCGAGTGCAGGGTAATGATATGCATATGTATACCATCATGTATTGTCTTTATGTCAAGTATGAACAAAATTGATCCTTACATCTCCGAGATACGTATGGTTGCGGAAGGACGGATGGACGAGACCCAATCCATAAGACCCTGTTTCGACTAAGTACAACGGGGGCTAATAAAAACCTGTACTGCAAACTTTTAAACTTTTTAGCAGGACTCAAGGCTACTTACTACACCTGCAATGGTTGAAGGCGAGGGATTGAAAACAAATTTCCGATACTTCAACCTTCCTTTTGTCATTTTTATGTTTTCTTCCCTCTTCACTTAATTGAATGTTATCATTTTTAGCTCAACTGGACTTTAGTCCAGTGAGCTTATGCGATCGAGCAGTGTCACTGGGTAAGTGAGTGAGTGAGTGAGTGAGTGAGTGAGTGAGTGAGTGAGTGTGAGTCAGTGAGTGAGTGAATGAGTGAGTCAGTGAGTGAGTCAGTGAGTGAGTGAGTCAGTGAGTGAGTGAGTGAGTGAGTGAGTCAGTGAGTCAGTGAGTGAGTGAGTCAGTGAGTGAGTGCGTCAGTGAGTGAGTGAGTGAGTGAGTCAGTGAGTGAGTGAGTCAGTGAGTGAGTGAGTCAGTGACTGAGTGAGTGAGTCAGTGAGTGAGTGAGTGAGTGAGTTAGTGAGTGAGTGAGTGAGTGAGTCAGTGAGTGAGTGAGTCAGTGAGTGAGTGAGTGAGTTAGTGAGTGAGTGAGTGAGTCAGTGAGTGAGTGAGTCATTGAGTGAGTGAGTCAGTGAGTGAGTGAGTGAGTGAGTTAGTGAGTGAGTGAGTGAGTGAGTGAGTGAGTCAGTGAGTGAGTGAATGAGTCAGTGAGTGAGTGAGTGAGTGAGTCAGTGAGTGAGTGAGTGAGTCAGTGAGTGAGTGAGTGAGTGAGTGAGTTAGTGAATGAGTGAGTGAGTGAGTGAGTGAGTGAGTCAGTGAGTGAGTGAGTCAGTGAGTGAGTGCGTCAGTGAGTGAGTGAGTGAGTGAGTGAGTGAGTCAGTGAGTGAGTGAGTCAGTGAGTGAGTCAGTGACTGAGTGAGTGAGTCAGTGAGTGAGTGAGTGAGTTAGTCAGTGAGTGAGTGAGTGAGTCAGTGAGTGAGTGAGTCAGTGAGTGAGTGAGTGAGTGAGTGAGTTAGTGAGTGAGTGAGTGAGTGAGTCAGTGAGTGAGTGAGTCAGTGAGTGAGTGAGTCAGTGAGTGAGTGAGTGAGTGAGTTAGTGAGTGAGTGAGTGAGTGAGTGAGTCTGTAAACACTTCAGTCATGATCGCTTCAATTACACACACAATTTTGATGAAACTTGGCTACAAGCTGCATATCTGACGCCTAACAAAGGTGTATTGACCGCCTCAAAATCTGCTCTCATTAAGGGGGTTTACCCGGGGGAGAGGGTTTGAACCCCCCCCCCCCCCCACCTCCCCAAAAAGAGGTATTTGCTTTCTTCTCCGAAACTACACACACAGTTTTGATTAAACTTGGCCATAAGCTTCATATCTGATGCCTAATGAAGGTGTATTGATCGCATCAAAATCTGCGCTCATCGTGGGGGTTTATGGGGGTCGGGGGGGGGGTGGGGCGGTGGTTTGACCCTTTCCCCCAAAATAGGTATTTGATTTCTTCTCAGAAACTACACACGCAATTTCGATGAAACTTCACCACAACATTAATCGCCCATGATGTACCAATGTCTGTTCAAGGCATTAGAAAAATTGGGGTCTTAGGAGGTATATGGGGTTGAGGGAGGGGAGGTTTCCCCCCCAAACAGGTATTTTTTTGTTTGTTTGTTTAAAGTCTTATGATTATGTTGTTATGATTCTACATGCTGCCCTGTTTCTAGCAACCATTGATATTGGTTTAAAATACCCTTAGTCGGTGCAGTATACGGTATATTCTACCAGATGAGGCCCCTATGTTTATTTTATTGCGCTGGGGTTGTGTGATCTCTCTGTGTGCCAATTCTGCTCTTGTGGTACTGTCAAGTGGAGGAACTTGGAATACTTGTGAGCTCAGTCACCTGAGCTCCTCATCACATAGAAGGCTCAATCCGCAGCTCAATGGAATACTGTTCCCCCCTCTGGGCCGGTGCTCCTGCCTCACACCTAGCTCGGCTTCACGCTGTTGAAACCAAAGCTTTCAGAATCATTGGAATCTCCCGCGATGAAGCTAACTCCGAGGGCCTTTCACTTAATCACCGCAGGCAGGTTGGTGGTCTTTCTGTCTTCTACCGACTCCTCTCCGGCCTTGCTCCCCCAGCTCTCTCTGTGCTCTGTCCCCCAAATATTCCTACAGGTCGCACAAGATCTGCCTGCAACCCACTTATGGTTAAACTGCCGAAATCTAGGCTCTCTGCTCACCTTCACTCTTTCATTCCCCTTTTCTCCTGCCTCTGCAACAAACTCCCCCAGTCCCTTCAATCCCACTCCTCCCTCCAGGTCTTTAAAACAGCTGTTCACCACCATCTCTTATCTTCCCCCATCCAAAACCTTGATCTTTTCTACCCCCGGTAATTCACCCCAGATACATTTTTTAATGTTTTTTTTGAAATTCCAACTTCTTTCCTGGAAGTCCTTGCAGTGTTCATATGTTTTATACCTCTCCCACCTCCCCAAAGCCCTCACCCTCCCACATTTCTCCCGTTGGCCCTGCTCTCAAAAGTTGTGTTTGTGTCCTTCCCCCTCTGTCCCCATCTTGTCTGCCGCTCCCCTTATTTTTTGTGTTTTGTGTGTCGCTTTGACTTTTTGTGTGATTAATGTTAGCTCTTTCACGAACCTCGATCTTGTATACAAAAAAACAAACAAAAAAAAAAAGTCGAACACTTCATTTTTAGTGTCATTTCTGAAGCAAACCAATATAACGGATATGTACAGTGGATACCTACAACTGTATTGAGCTGGTAGGATAGCTGGAAGGTATAATCAAAATCATTTGAATGGTAAATAAGAAGATACCCAAAATTTCATTACCCTCGCCAAAGGAGAGGATATTGCATTTGAGTCCGTTTGTCTGTCTGTCTGTTTGTTTGTCCGCACAAAATACATTTAATTTTCTCTGCAACCGTTGATGCAAGTGACAGGAAATTTTCACCATCGGTGCAACTCCACCCGTAGAATTTTTTTAATGATAATTATGACGTAATCGGTCACGTGGTACTGCCGCCATCTTGTAAAAACCGAAAAACTTTGCACGTCAATATATCCGAAAGCGCTGCATCGCAAAAATTGAGACGTCTCATTGTAAAGAACTCTCATTGGGGAATGACATATGTTAATGATGATGTCATAGGTGCCTTCATCATGACGTCATAATTCGACAAGTACAAAACTTCATCCGATCAAGATGAAATTTATTGAGCGTCATTTAGGGATAAATTGGTGGAGAAAAAAAAAAATGATGACGTCATCGGTCATGTGGTCTGGCTGCCATATTTGTTTTAACACAAAAGCCTTAAAAACAACTAAAACACATCCTGGCGAGGGTCTGCAATCTCTGATTGCTCTTTCTTGTGACTGCTGGTGCGGTGACAATCACCAAATGCAAATCACACCAAGGGATGTTGAATGTCGACCAACTAATACTAGTAGATGGGGCAACCCTTTTCTTACCACAATAATACCCTTCCATCCAAGTGACAGCACTATACCCATTGATGGGACACCTTCCCTCCTGCGAAGCATCAATCGACTCGGGTCGACAATTTAAACTGAACCTTAACAGTGCGCAACCGATGCGCCATCACAGAGGACCATTGGTCTTCATTTTCCACCTGCAAAGACAAAACCAAAGTCAATATATTATACAGACGTATTTGCAAAAGCATTCAAAGCCAACTCTGGTAACGATCATTGTTTTTTGCTACCTGGCCAGCCTATCGGGTAGTTCGTTTCACTTTGGTCGTTCAGAGTGTGTGATATCAAAACAAACATGTCATGTCCCTGCGTTTTCCGCCTGGAGGAGCAACACCTGTCGCGACAGGTTGAAACACCCCCCATGTGGAGAGTGAGCAGAGACAAGACCGGCTCCAAAACACATCGCCGAAATTCCAAGCATGCTGCCAGGTTCGAGAGCAGTCCGGAAAGGCTTGACAAACAGCGAGTGAGTTGCCAGGGTGCTGGGCGTGTCGCTCTGCCGAGGGGAAGCTTCTGTCGCCGGGAAGAGTGGGAGGGAGCGGAGCAGGACTCACCGGGTTGTACCGGTCAAGCTCACCGCGGCTGGGCGTGGCTACAGAGGGCGTGGCTTACTCATGGGCGGAGCCTGTGTCAAGCATCGGCTCAAGGCGTGTGCGAACGGATCTTCTCTGAGCAGACACGCAACAGGTCGATCTACTCCTGGAAGGAAGCCTTGTTGTCATACAGGTTCGATGTCCTTGCTGCTCTCATTGGGCGATATATTGATGAAGTCATTGTCAATCTGTATACCGTTCAGCCGAAATTCGACATGCTATAGTTGCGCGTACCTGTAAAATAATTAATTAATTGTGCTGTGCATCGCATCTCGATTGCCGGACTCGAGTTGAACGTGTTTTCGTTTTGTTCGAGCAAGCCGTGATATATATATAATATATTTATATATGAGAGAGCGGAAAGGTGCTCCGAAGCAAGAAAGGTATGGCTGGGAATGCGCGCTGCGGGGGTATGGAGCGCTGCGTGTCACGTGATGTGTTGACCCGCTTGCCATGCCATGTCTGCTAAGTTCATTACTCAATGAATGGCCGTAAAGAGAGAAGGTAGCTGAGGTTCATTCGGAACCCACGGACACTTTGTCTCAATAATAGAGACTCCAACGATTTCGATATAAAGTAATAATGTGTATATATATATATATATATATATATATATATATATATATATATATATATATATATATATATATATATATATATATATATATATATACATGCATATATATATATATATACATAGGTTTCTTTTCTTTGCATTCTGCAAAACAAGTGAATGAATTGTGAATAAGCAACATCCATCCCTTCATAACGGCCACCCCTACCTGGTGGTACTTGGTCTACTCCCTTTGGTTGTGTTTCCCTGAATTGCGACGGGCGATCAGAAGTCAGTGGCCATAACATGGGAGAGGAACATATTATTAGTGGCGATTATATCGTTACAAAGTGTTCAATGTTGAATTACCCCTTGCATACGATGACCGTTCGAAATGTCCTTCACCTCCAAAGCTGGATGGAGGTTATGTTTTCTTCTGTTTGTCAACAGGATATCTTAATAAATAGCACCGCAAAGCGGGCATAACCCCTCAGCCCATGCATGGTGGAAACCATTTTCAAGATGGCTGCCGTGGCGGCCATATTGAAAATCGCAGCGCGCCCATTTTCGAAAGGAACCTTCCTCTACTCAACCCCAACACACACTGCAAAAATGGATTTAATCGGACAAGCCGTTCTGCTTGAAATTGACGGAAACCAATTTCAAGATGGCTGCCAAGGCGGCCATATTGAAAATTGCAGCGTGCCCATGAACCTTCCTCTAATCAACCCCAACACACACTGCAAAAATGGATTTAATCGGACAAGCCGTTCTGCTCGAAATTGATGGAAACCAATTTCAAGATGGCTACCGTGGCGGCCATATTGAAAATCGCAGCGCGCCCATTTTCGAAAGGAACCTTCCTCGACTCAACCCCAACACACACTGCAAAAATGGATTTAATCGGACAAGCCGTTCTGCTCGAAATTGACAGAAACCAATTTCAAGATGGCTACCGTGGCGGCCATATTGAAAATCGCAGCGCACCCATTTTCGAAAGGCACCTTCCTCGACTCAACCCCAACACACACTGCAAACATGGATTTAATCGGACAAGCCGTTCTGCTCGAAATTGACAGAAACCAATTTCAAGATGGCTACCGTGGCGGCCATATTGAAAATCGCAGCGCGCCCATTTTCGAAAGGAACCTTCCTCGACTCAACCCCAACACACACTGCAAAAATGGATTTAATCGGACAAGCCGTTCTCCTTGAAATTGACGGAAACCAAAAGTTGACGGACGCCCGGACGGCGCCCCTGACGACAATACCCCTTAGCCCAATTTTGGCTGAGGGGTGAAAAGGTGTGGGCGGATTCGGACAAAATTGGGTGAAGAGGTCGGGTGTGAGACAAGGACGAAATGATTAGATTTTGGTGAAGATCTGGATCTGAGAATTTTTCAGTCATTCTTCCACCATTGAGAGATAGGGCAAAAACCGATATATAACATGATATCTTAAAACGTTGTGGACGGATTCAGATGAAACGTGGTGGATAAGTTGGGTGTGTGACAAGGAAGAATTGATTCGTTTTTGCTGAAGATCCGAAACCGGATCTGGATCAGAGAATTTTTCAAGTGATTCTTCACCATTGACAGATAGGGCCATAAATAATATATATCGTAATATCTCAAAAAGTTCTAGACGGATTCAGATGAAACTTGGTGGATAAGTTGTGTGTGTGACAAGGAAGAATTGATTTAATGTTGCTAAAGATTTGAATCCAGATCCGGATAAGATAATTTTTAAGTGATTCTTCACCATTGAGAGATTCGGGCCAAACTCGATATATCACATGATATCTCAAAAAGTTATGGACGAGTTATGATAAAATTTGGTAGCTGAGTTGTTTAGGTGACAATAACAAACCGATTCGATTTTGGTTCAGGTCGGAATCCAGATCTAGCCTATCAGTGGGATACAAAACGTAAACCGTTCAGCCTGGTGGAGGTATGCTCTCTACCGAGTGCCGTTCTCGTTTAATGTTTCAATACGGTATATGATTTGTAAGAATAAATTTCCTTAAGGTTTACAAACGATAAAATAGGAAAAACAAAACAATTAACGGGTTTGCGTTTCCTGTTTCTATTGTGAGCACGTCGTTCCGAGTACATCTTGAACGGACCTCGTAAGTTTGGTAAATCCATAAATGAGGGACTCCAACTGACTGGCCACCACTTGGGTAGCTCATGTACTGGTTGTGGGTCCCTCGTGAGACGTTACCCACAATGCTTGTAAACTGATTGTTCAACTGAAATTGTGATTTGTAAACGCACTTTGGACCATTTTGTTTTGTTTGCCTAAATATTCGTACCGTGTTGTTTATCCGATAACAGCAACACCTGTGTTGTTCTTCTCTTGTGTCCCCTATAGTCTCTGCCACTCTAAAGTATTCTTCCATAATCTGTTTTGTCATGCTGATGAGATCGTTAAGACTAAAACAGATGTCCATGTTTCCTTGTCACCTTGAGTTTACGCCACACTTTCCTTTTTGGGTTAAAATTCATTTTATTTCAATTCATTTTTCAATTTATAGATCAACACATTTTCTGGAGGGGGTGGCAAATTTTATTTACATGCATTATATGCCTTTTAAAAATACTTTTATGCATTCTATAGAATAGTCTAGCAGGATAGTCTAGAGGTATGGAGACTCTTGGCTGATCTGTATAGCCTGGGTTTGAATCCCGACCCACCTATAAACTGCCTTCCTGGTATCTCATGGTGATCCATCAATGTGTGTGCTATCCCTCGGATAGACGTTAAACCGGGCATCCCATCCATTGGCAATAGTTGGTGACATTAAAGATCTCACGGTGTCCTTTGCGAAGAGTAGGTGAGCTATTGCCAGCACCCTGGACAAATTACAAATCCTTTGCCAGACTGACTGCTGGAGAGGCAATGGCAAACCACCTAGAATAACCCTTGCAAATAAATTGCTTCTGCAGCACCAACACTCCATAATGAGTATGGTATGTTGATGATTGTTTTTCCTCATTACTTTGCATAACCTGATATTTTTGACATTTTGTATGTACTTTGGCACACATGAACACGTACAATAAGGTTCAATACAAACTGAAGGGGATCAACACCAGACTCACTAGTGCAATGGTTGGAGTGACTGGAGGTTGGTGGTTCAAACCCAACCCCGGGCAAGTCAAACCTAAGATAAAAAAGGCAGCAGCACATAGCCAACATACGTGCTGCTTCCTTGCGTGACGCTCAGCATCCATAAATGATAGAGCACAGACAACCAACCATAGGTTGGCAACCATAATGAAGGCTTGATGACCCAAATGGCTTCCTCCTGTGTTGAAGCTACTTGTAAAGGAACTCGTATTCTTTTTTCCAGTAGTGTGTCCAAATCCACAAAACACGCTCCAGGATTTGGCAGATTCTGTAATGCGAGAGTGGTACGCCATGCACGGTTCGATGCCTTCACACCTAGTTGAGCGTCCTTGTGCAGAATTCTTCACTAATTATTGTGTCAATGAAGTAGCAACACTGATAGCATTTACCCTCATTCAGCAGATTCGATGTAAACTTGTTATTTGGACTTCATAATTGGTAGGGTAGGGGTGGGAGTGAGGGGTGGCCTCATGTTCTTAAAGACATACTGAGAGGCCTGCATGATCAAGGTTTGTTGAGTCAAGCTAAAACTGAGATTGCAAAGGCATTTAATAACCAAACACAAGGACACCATCTCAAAGCCGATAGGAAGAGCTTGGTGCACAGATAATAAAACTGAGAATTTGAGAAACTAAGAGTGAACTTTGGTCTTCAACCAAAGAATGTTTGTCTCGATACTCCTGCTTTCATAGTTGGAGATTAAAGAAAAACGCAGCTGCTGCAGAGTGCACATTGAACTCTTCCAGGATGCTAACAAACGACAAGAATGCACAATCTCCAAAAGATTAATTATAATTTTAGAGGAGAGTGTAGTTACAATTGTAACAATAAATAAAAAAGACAAATAAATTAATTTACAGTAATATCTCGATTCACGAACACCATGCGTTCCTGAAAATTACTTTCTTAAATCGAAAGTTTGTAAATTGGGATTGATTTTCACAATTGGGATTTTATATATACAGTCACGTGAAAAAGTAAGTACACCCCATGTAAAGTTTTGACTTTTTCAACATATTACAACATACAGCTATTTGATCTTCATTTCAACAATATTGATAGATAAAGGTGATATAATAGAACAAATATCATGAAACATTTACATTTTGTAGTCCATTGTATAATTTAAATAAACATAAATGCAAATTTCGCATGTGGAAAAAGTAAGTACCTTATATATTGTGGTTAGCAAGAATATATAAAAGAAGGAAATAAAAGGACATCGGGCAACCTTATACACTCTTATATTATCACTCCCAGGACAGAACAAACGGACTTACACGAAAGGATGGAATGGCAGGGCTGGTGGGAAGGAAGAGAAGGGTCCGGGCAGATGGTAGGTAGGCGTTGATGGTAGGCGGTGTGGTACGGCTCCGACCTCGCGCTCCAGTCCATGCTCCAGGTGTTCACTCGTGCCGCCGCAACGAGCGGCCGGCAGCTTCGCGTGGCGTTTAACGTGAGCGGACAATTATATCGCGGGGGGGAAGACTGGGATGCGGCGTATGTAATAAATTGACCCTTATCCTTCGGCCAGTTGTGCGCCTCCAATGGTCCGTGACAACGGCAAGCAGGGACTCCTTCACCACTCTCGGGTCTTCCACATCTGCCATCCTCTCCCGTATCACTCATCTACTTAAGTAGTCCCATGCGGCCGCTTATATTGGCCGATCGCGTATTAAGCCGCTTGCCTTTTTGGATACGCCCATCGGTGAGCTGCCTCGGCCCTCATTGGTCGTGAGGGCTCACCGGTCCGCCCCTCGATGGTGCGTTGGTGGGCCAGGCCTCATTCCTGGCGCTCCTCCTTTCTTCTCCAACTCTGCCACGTGGCTTATGGTGGCTTGTGGGATAGAAGACCACTCGCACTGATGTTGAAAGGAACTTTGGGGCCTACTCTTATTTAATTAATACAACGCATATTCAACTATTGGAAACAGATCCTTAACTGAAACACATACTAATGAAATAACTAAAGAAGAGCCTATGGTGTCCTACGTGTTGCAATATGACCTAACTAGGGTGCGACCTTTGATCTTTACACAAAAATGGGAATATTTACAGGGGATTATTTATAAGGGATTATTACAAATATTTACAAAGTGGAGGGTTCTAAAAACCGCAACACAGCACCCTCATTTCCTCCAGGGCCGTCCCGGCCCGAAAGAACTTTAACTTAGTGTGACACTCAGGTGTGGTAACCCTCTACTGTTAACTTCACCCTGAGTGCGACATTTTAAAAACAACTAGGTATGTCCCGCCTGCTGCGTTGCATTCTATCTAACTGACTCACGCCCACAGAATAACCGAATCACAGAATTGTCTTCAAAACTAAACATTGACGGTGGGGAGCATTATTTACAAAGACACTACTTGGTATTTACAAAACTACACCCAGGACCTGTCTTTTTGGGAGACAAAAGAAGATGGTTTGAAAAGAGGAAAGGCATACACTGCACTGCACCGATACCACCAGCACCAATAAGCACCAATACACAAAAAGCACCAAAGCACCAATATGCACAAAAAGCACCAAAGCACCAAAATGCACAAAAACCACCATCCGGTGCACAGTCATACATTTCAAATAATCAGCAGATGACTTGCGACGTCTTCTCTGCTGGGCCGATGTTCTTGGCTGCTGGGCCGATGTTCCTGATGGCTTCTTGCTTGCTGCCTAGTTGGTAATAAAAGGGCTCAAAACGCATCCACTTTTTAAATTATGGCCAGCAGGGGCCAACTAAGGGTGGTCCACCTGCATGGCTTAGGTGCCACCTTTATCGTGGTCCACAAGCAAGATCTCCTGGCCACAATGGCCGGTCCCCAGCAGAGGTGCCACGCCCCACAACGTGGAGTCAATGAGTGTGGTACTCGGCCACAGATCTGTGGTCCATATGGTGCTAGGCTGCAAGACGTGCGGCCTATAAGTGGGGTACCGGTCCAGGCAGGCAGCAGCAAGGGTGCGGGCAACACAACTGCGACACCTGCACACTTTCCCCTCGGCACACAAAGACCACGGTCCATGAGTGGGGAAGGAAGACAAAGCAGGGTTAGCGGGGCGCAAGGGTGCAAGGGTACACATCAACACAAGGTAATGCAGAGGTGAGGTGCGCAGGAGAGCGAGCCGAGAAAGCTCGTTCCTACCGTACGTTCCCCCCTCCGTCACCTAATCTACCCTTGCCCTTACCCTGTATTTGCACAATTTACAAATCCGCCGCTAACGTCCTGTCTTCCCCATATCTCCCCTAATTCCAAATTCGTTATCAATCCCTCTAAATCAAATGTGCCACCAATTCCAATTCCTCATCAATCCCTCCGAAGGAGGAAGAGATGGAATCACAAGCACAATGTCACCCCCACGTCCTGATGCGTCTTACATACCAGATATTTGCAAAAACAGTGGTGTGGAGTCCTGTCACCTTAGTGAGAGGATGCAGATGGTGCGAAGAGACTTTCAATCCTAACTACCTTCTAAATGACTTTAACACACTTTACACTACCCGGGTACTTTCCCTGCAAAACCATTGGCCATTTTACACTATGTGGTTCTAAAAACCAATTCCCATTGACCAAACTGTGGTGCTCACCAATTTGGGGTCTCACTCCCCCGATTCTACTCCCTTTGCCCTCGCACAATTTCAGGGCTGGGTCGTGTGGCGCTCCCAGCAGGTCCGCTCACCTGCACACCTCCGCCACTGTAGTTGCCTCCAGAGCTTACCTGCTCCTCACCCTAACCTACCTGGGGAAGGCCCTCTGGCACTCTCACCCCCTACCGCCCTCTCTGGTGTCGGGCTACCCGGGTCCGTCCTCCGGATCCTCGGGCCCCATTGAACAACTACTGGCTCCCAGAAACTACCTGCGGCCTCACCTGGCCGACAGACTAACAGTGGCGGAGTGCCCATTTAACCATACGTACTAACAGGCCACAAGCCCAGCCAATTTACTCTACTAATGCACCCAACACAACACTTCTGTGCAACTACCTGCACCACAGATGCCAATATCCAACCACAATTTACCTACTCCCTCTACCTACTTTTAAACTACCCTCCCTGGGTCTTCGTGAAGGGGTCCATCCTTCCCCAACCACTCCTTTCGCACCAACCACTCCACTCCACATATTCCACACTACTCACTCCACACTATCCACTCCGTACTCCATTCCATCTATTCCATGCAACCATTCTCCACACACCTGTATTGCACTTGCACACCTGGTGCCCACACACCTGGTGGGACTTGCACCCTCCTTTCCTCCAGGACCATTCACTCAATATCATGCCAATCATCATGCTCACCACAAATACATAGCATCATCTAGGCTGACTACTCCCTTCTGAAACTCGTGCTCCCCGTCTTCCCTTACACTATGCACTCCCTCGTCGTTATTATCCAACTAATCTCTCTACGTCCCCTCTACAGGTATGATGTCGCTACTTACATCTACAGTTACCTATGGTCATTTCTAAATCCCTAACAATAACCAAGCCCTCCCTGGCTAGGTTTTCACCGCCATAACCCATAAAACTATAGCTCCTTTGCCCCAAAACGTGAGGGATGGTAGAGATACCCCCCCCCCCCCCCCGACACTGGGTATCAATTTCTCACTTTTGAAATTTCGAATCACTAGTAATTTCAAGCCAATTCCAATTTCAAATCCCTATTAATTCCACACAATTTGTCATCATCACAACAGTCCGTTACACTTGAGCCTCTCCGTGCGTCCATGCATTCTTTACAGCTCGGCTTCGCAAAGCCGAGCAACGCATACGGGTGGTTTGGTCTACTGCAGGTTGAGTCCGTCCGGCATTCGGTTCAGGGGAGGAGGTTTGGTCGAGCCAAGGCTCCAAGCACCATCCCGGCACAAGGCCATGCGCTGCCAAGCGCGATGGCCCAGCCTTGCCCGGGTGGAGCGCCGCCACCACAAGGGGGCGCCGCGCCGGCCCCTCCTACCTCCCCTCGAACCGGGCCGGTAGCTTTGCCTGGCAAAGCGCGGACTCGACCATGCAGGGTGGAGCCCGGCCTGAATCGTGCACGGCGCTCCGAGCAGGAGCAACGCGACACCGATCCCCGCCGGCTCCCGCAGCACACAACGAACACCATGCACCGAGAGCTCGCGTCGGCTAAACGTCATCCTGAACGCTGCCCCGGTTAACGTCGATGCTCGGATTGCATTCTCACACGCATACGCGACCCCTTTTACACTCACACATCCAGGTGTCTCCATACACTCCATTATTGCACTTTCTCTTGCCTTCTCTTTCGCTCCACATTCAGGTGCACACCACTCGCTGCTCGCACACTCCATCTTCACGCACACCTCCGTTACACACCTCTCCTCCATTACGTCCTCCGTAACACTCATGGGTGTGCACTCTTGCACATACCCACTCAGCGCACCCCTACCCACGGGTGTGCAATCCTTTGTCGCACACCCAATCACACGCTTCACAACCAACTCAGGTGTGCATCCCCGCACACTCTCTCCATCCATCTCACTCTCCGTGTCACAATCACACTCTGTCGTGCATTCATTCTCACTCACTGTAACACACTCGCGCTCTGGCGCCATCCACACACGCGCGCCGTTCACCTTCACACACCTTTTCCTCAAAGCGCCATTCGTACCGCAGCACACCAAGGACCTTCCCCCAATGCCCAGGTGCCGCCTCGATCCCAACCGCACGAAAAACCCTCTCGCGCCAAACACTATCCCGAAAAATCTCTTCGCCCCATATACTACCCGGATCACCTTGGGGATTCTTCTTCTTCGCTTCTCCACCACCTGCAAATCTTTATTGGGGTTAAGCAGCACGACATCATGATGCGGACATGGACTTTGCACAATTTCCATTCCTTCACCCTGCGAGTGCTCTTCTAAGTCCGGCGTCTTTCCAATTTCCATTATTGGTTCGGTTATTTCGATTTAAATTTCTTTTTCCATTATAATTAATTCATTTCCCTTTCCCTCGACGACCGCTGGTTCGCATAAAATTTCCTTTTCTACCTCGGTGGTCGCCGGCTTCCCCGTACCCCGGGTTGCGATTTCTATCCCGGTCCACCCGGCTGTGCCTTGCTCCAACTCGCTTCTCCCGCGCTCCTCGAGTCGCGCTACCTCGTCGTGCACAAATGCGACCCCCTTGTCCAACCCACGGTTAACCTCCTTCTCACACTTTCTTACTTCATACCGGGCTTGCCCCCTCGCCAACCCCTCATTGATTTATCGGGCTCGGCCATTTACGTCCTCCAATTTGCTTCCTAGCCCCCCAAATTTACTGTCTAATCGCTCCCCCATTCTATCTTCCAAATTACTCACCCCGTCTCTCAATCCCCCGATTTGGTTTTCTAATCCCCCAAATTTGCTGTCTAACTTCCCAATTTGGCTTCCCAATTGCTCAATTTGGTTTTCCATGTCTTCACCCGTCTTGACCATAAAGGCCCTCATCTGCACCATAAATAGGCCCCAGTCTACTGGTGCCGCGGGCTCGGCTGCCGCGGCCATGTGCGAGGCACCGCCATTTTGTGCTGCCGTGACCACGTGTGAGGTGCCGCCATTTTGCGCGCCTGCAACCCCCTCCACCGCACCTTCTTCAACCTCTTCTTCCATTACCCCCAATTGTTCCCTGGGGTTGCCTCCAACTCCTCCTCTACCTCCTCATTCTCCCCCACCGGCATCCGATCGCCTTGAGTATCCATGGCACGATATAAATTTGGTTGTTAATAATAAATTTTGGCCGCTCCTAATTTTGACCAAATTTTTTAGATGTTATAAGAAATTTGGTTTGGGTCCTATCCCACTCCTGACACCAATTGTTGCGGATCTCGGGTTACGGCGCTCCTCTTACCGAGGGGGGGGGGGGGTTAATCCCCTCGTCTATTAAGCTGGCCGTCCGAGTCCTGAGAAGATATCGCGCTCCTTCCGTTCGGAAGCAGGGTGATACTCCTGCCCGAGCCACGGACAAGATGGAATATTGCCGAGTGGTTTAGCAATCCGAAGCTCGAGCCGTTTAGCGGCAGTCTAAACCCGATTCTAAGCGGTTCCTATATCGTGCCACCGGTATTCAATTGGGAAAAGACTAAAGCGACCGGATGAGAGGAAAACTCAAAGAATAAGAATGAACACATAATTTATTATACAACACTCAAGAGGAAACGAAAGGCAGCAAGAATATACAAAAGAAGGAAATAAAAGGACATAGGGCAACCTTATACACTCTTATATTATCACTCCCAGGACAGAACAAACGGACTTACACGAAAGGATGGAATGGCAGGGCTGGTGGGAAGGAAGAGAAGGGTCCGGGCAGGTTGTAGGTAGGCGCCGATGGTAGGCGGTGAGGTCCGGCTCCGACCTCACGCTCTGGTCCACGCTCCGGGTGTTCACTCGTGCCGCGGCAACGAGCGGCCGGCAGCTTCGCGTGGCGTTTAACGTGAGCGGTCAATTATATCGCGGGGGGGGGGAAGACTGGGATGCGGCGTACGTAATAAATTGACCCTTAGCCTTCGGCCAGTTGTGCGCCTCCAATGGTCAGTGACAACGGCAAGCAGGGACTCCTTCACCACTCTCGGGTCTTCCGCGTCTGCCGTCCTCTCCCGTATCACTCATCTACTTAAGTAGTCCCACGCGGCCGCTTATATTGGCCGATCGCATATTAAGCCGCTTGCCTTTTTGGATACACTCATCGGTGAGCTGCCTCGGCCCTCATTGGTCATGAGGGCTCACCGGTCCGCCCCTCGATGGTGCGTTGGTGGGCCACGCCTTATTCCTGGCGCTCCTCCCTTCTTCTCCAACTCTGCCACGTGGCTTATGGCGGCTTGCGGGATAGAAGACCACTCGCACTGATGTTGAAAGGAACTTTGGGGCCTACTCTTATTTAATTAATACAACGCAGATTCAACTATTGGAAACAAATCCTTAACTGAAACACATACTAATGAAATAACTAAAGAAGAGCCTATGGTGTCCTACGTGTTGCAAAATGACCTAACTCGGGTGCGCCCTTTGATCTTTACACAAAAATGGGAATATTTACAGGGGATTATTTATAAGGGATTATTAAAAATATTTACAAAGTGGAGGGTTCAAAAAACCGCAACAATATATATATATATATAATTATATTGTGGGGGGATGTGTTCCTTTCACCCACACTTCACTTCAAGTTTTTCAAAAAGGCTCTTGGCCTTTTGTAAATGGCGATGGTGTTCACTAGAACACTGGCTTTCAATCCAAACACTTAGCAAATGCTCCATATTTTCCATTAACACAGAGGTAAGTGTTTTGGTGATTTTCACTGCACTTGTACACCGCTCCTTTCCTATGCCATCTCCAGGAGCTGCATGACGTCATCGCCAGGCAACAAATGGGCCGGTGATGACACGCGCTGAAAGGGAGTACTCAGTTTTCACTCCGGTTTCTTTCTTGTTGTGCACCGCTCCTTTCCTATTCCATCCCCATGTGCTGCATGATGTCATCGCTGGGCATCAAATGGGCCCCGGCGATGACACGCGCTGAAAGGGAGCACTCAGTTTCTTTCTTGTTTGTTTTTTTGTCCGGGTGGTATCTCAGCCATCCTTTGAGGTCGGAAGCTGACATTTTGGCACAATAATGAGCAAGTACTTTGGCAAAAAATGGCATTTTAATTTTTTTAATTAATCAATTAATTGATTAATTACTTAATTATTATCGATTAATTAAGTACTTATTTATTTCCTCTCTCAGCCGGACAATATTTCAGGCTCCTTTTAAGTTAGGAAGCTGATATTTTGACATGACAGTGACCAAGTGATTTGGCTGTAAAGGTTATTTCCATTTATTGATTAATCAATTAATTGATTACTTATTTAATTATTGAATTCATGACTCGATTAATTTAAAAAATTTAAGTTACAGATTCGGATGAAAAGGTAGTGGTTTCGGTATTCTATTAGCCAATTATTAATAAATTAATTATTTTACCATTATTATTTATTTATTTTCATTATTAATCACTTATTTATTTTCTTTCTCATCTGGGATATATCTCAGGCACCTTTTGAGTTAGGAAGCTGATATTTGGACATGACAGTGACCAAGTGATGTGGCTATAAAGGATATTTTAATTTATTGATCAATCAATTAATCGATTTATTGTTTTTTGATTAATCAATTATATATATTGTTGCGGTTTTGAGAACCCACACTTGTATATAAACTCTTGTAAATATCTCATCATTAAAAGGTTAAAGGTAGCACCCCTAGTTAGGCCACAAGCAACACGTAGGCCACCATAGGAACTCAGTTATTTCATTAGTATGTGTTTTAGATAAGGCCGTGTTTCCAATAGTTGAATCTGCGTTGCGTCAAATAAATAAGAGTAGGCCCATGCCATCCATTTTGCGACCTCCCTCTCCAAGCAACGCCATTACGCGCGCGCCTTTGTTAGCAGCGTTCGCTGCCTCGCTGGGCTTCCGCTCAAACGACGCCATAAGCCATGCGGTTAGGCCCGGGAAAGGGGGCGGAACGCCGAGAAGAAGGTGTGACCACGTCATCCAGTCATCAAAGGCGTGGCCGGTAAGCCCCCACCAGCCAACCAGGGCTGAAGGAACATCGCTGGCAGGCATGGCTTTGTGGAGCGCGGAGTGATCGCGCGGAGCGTTATAAAAAGGCGAGTGAAAAACCCTTTGACGGACTTTTGATGAGAGCGCGCATTGTAACGAACTTGTTGGAGGCAGCGCGATTACTTGGAGGACTTGTCGGAGGCGCGCTTGTTGGAAAGATACGGCAGCACTTGTTAAGGACTCACTCGCTGGCGCTGATTAAGAGGACTTTGGGGAGGGGGCGTGTAGCACGAACGTGCAAATATTACGTACGAAGGACACCAGCTTCCCCCGTTGTATAAACTATCCGCTCGCGTCCAACTACGCGTGGAGCTGCCTGCCAGGTTTCGCCCGCTGGACCGGAGACAACTGGAGCTTGGACCCCGTTGCTGGACCTTCCATCTACCAACTACAATCCCCATGTGAGTGTGTATGTTTGTCCTGGGGTATTAGAGTAAGACTGTTTTTAAGGCTGCCCTGTGTTCTGCTTCTTCCTCTTCCTCTCTTGTACATTCTTTCGTTTCCTTTTCTTCTGTACATTTGTTAATAAACCATCTTTGTTCTTCCTACCTTCTGGTTTCCTCTTTCCGATCGCAACCGTCCTTTCTCTCATTTGGTAAACGTGGCACGATTAGGAACCGCTAGAATCAGGTTTAGAGTCATTGTTAACGGCCCGAGTCGCGGCTCGCTTCGCTCGGCATATCCACTAACGCTGCGGCTCGGGTGGGAGGTTATCTCCTTGCTTCACGGTCGGTGTTGGTAATTAGGTAACAGGACCAAATTGACCAGCAACCCTAAGTAATACCGACCGGAAGGAACGGTGTAACTTCAGGATCACGTCGGTCAGTCACAGACAAGGGGATTAACCCCCTCTCGGTAAGGGGAGACTAACCCGGTGGTGCCGGGTAACCGCTCTAGTAGGGTAACCGGGTAACTCTAGCCGGGTAACCCGGCTAACCCTCGCTCTAGTATGGAAAATGGCCTTTAAAATGCATGTTGTTGTTGTTGTTGTTGGTAAAGGGAGAAGGCCGACGTTTGAGATCTGTAACAATATATTTTTTGATTAATGACTTATTTTATTAATTTTCAAAAAGTACCATCTTCAGATGACACACTGGTTGGTGGTTGAGTTAATTGATTAAGAAATTATTTTCTGATTACTATTTATTGATTTTAATTATGCAATTAATCATTCAATTATTGTACACTTCTCCCTCCCAATACTGTCTCTATGTGCTGCATGGCGGTATCGTCGGGCAGCAAGGGCGTCCTGGCAATGCCGTGCTGGAGGATGTTATTCATTTACTTTGGCATGGGGGCGGTGTACTTTGAATGTATCTGTACTTGTTTTCTTTGTTTTTGCGTATCGTAATCACCTTTGCATCCGCTTTCCTATCTTATGGATATTGCATCACGTGCAATATCCATAAGGCGGGTATCTGCATCAAACTTTCTTCGAATTTATAATTTAATTTTGATCATGAATCCACTTTCCTATCTTTCTTTCCACTCATAACAATTCCTTGAGCACTTATCTTTCTTTTCGGAGTCATAGTTATGGATTAATACACTACAGTACTGTAATGCACAATAATAAGTAACACTCTGACATCATAATCCCGGATGTAAGCGAGTGATGCTGTGGCGTTTTGTAGCAAGTGTGTGTTTATTTTAAACTACACAATCAAAAAATTTGATTCTGAGGTTGCATTTTGAATGCGATGAAACCTGAGTCGACTGAAGTCGAGCAAAAGTTCGTAATGTCGGGATTTGAGGCCGTAAATCGAATTTTTGGAATGAAAAAATTTAGTTTGTAAAGTTGAAAGTTTGTAAATCAGATGTTCGTGAATTGGGATATTACTGTGCCGTGATTTATTCCAAAGACTTTATCTTGACGAGGCACTACGAAAAATGCATTGCGCCGTGTTCATACAGAAATCTTATTTCAGATTAACTCCGAAGTTTCGAGTGCCTAGCTTTGTGGGAACGAAGGTTAGTACTCACATGTGGCAGCTTCGTCTAGCATATCCGTCTGAGAGCATGGATTAATAGTATGGACAACATCAATGTGAACACAACCTCAGCATTTGTTCCAGCGTAACTATGGCAACAGTAATCATGTGATTGTCGTGATGCCAACTAGCTCACAACCTGTCACCTTCCTTGTACAAAACATTCTCAGTCAATGCCAATACCATATAGCGGACCAATTCTTGGGAATTACTTGAATGAATGGATGATCTTCCTCACCCCATAAGGCAACTAAAGCTGCTGAGGTAGTTTCATTGGCTCGGGGTCACAATCCTGTATGGGTCACCACTTCGACACAGGATACTCGACTGGTTCACATTTTCCCAGAAAGCTAGTATTAATTTACTGACCTCGAGAGGTTAACCTGCTGAATCAACTCTGCTGGCATTATTTGGCTTGGCTGGAGCTCTAGCTGAGGACCTTAAGATCCACAGCCAACCAGCTTAACCGTTCAGCCATCACGAAGCATCTTGGGAATTCGTTAATATGGGTTATCTGTCTGAGCACTTCTGAGAGCAGATCGAAGCTGTTGTTATCCCCCGTCGCACCGCGGAGCGAAAGGTGGACTATGGTTTTCCCCTCCGTCCGTGTGTGCGTCCGTCCGTGCGTGCGTCCGTCCGTCCATGCGTGCGTGCATGCGTACGTACGTGCATGCGTGTGTAAGCGAAGGAGCGAATTCTAATTTGGTGTGTGGGTGCAACCCACGTCAAAATCCAAGATGGCCGCCGCCATGTATGTCTGATGCCATGTATGTCTGAACCTTGTGAGCGGAATATCTTGAAAAATAAACGAACTACTAAGTTCTAATCTGGTGTGTGGGTGTATCTACGCATAAGGAAGAACCCTATTGAAAATTGGGTCGCCACGTCAAAATCCAAGATGGCCGCCACCATATATATGTCTGAACCTTGTGAGCGAAATATCTTGAAAAATAAACGAACTACTAACTTCTAATCTGGTGTGTGGGTGTATCTACGCATAAGGAAGAACGCTGTTGAAAATTGGGTCGCCACGTCAAAATGCAAGATGGCCGCCGCCATGTATGTCTGAACCTTGTGAGCGAAATATCTTGAAAAATAAGCGAAGTACCAACTTCTAATCTGGTGTGTGGGTGTGTCTAGGCATAAGGAAGAACGCTATTGAAAATTGGGTCGCCACGTCAAAATCCAAGATGGCCGCCACCATATATATGTCTGAACCTTGTGAGCGTAATATCTTGAAAAAAATTAACGAACTACTAACTTCTAATCTGGTGTGTGGGTGTATCTACGCATAATGGAGAACGCTATTGAAAATTGGGTCGCCATGTCAAAATCCAAGATGGCCGCCTTGCGTCTTCCACTTTGTCAACTCGCATCACTTCACCGACGGGGGACCGAGGCGTAACGCTTGTTATTACATTATTGTCCTCTTCACTGTTATCAGACGACAGCATTAACAACATGTACACTTGTTATTGTCAATCTCACCTCTCGGTGTTTTGCACAATTTGCATATATTAGGTAGGTCAACAGTTAAGTAAAAATGTTTGCATAAATTTGCCAGGAAACTTCAAACTTGGCTTTCTACTTGCTGCGATGTAGATTGTTTAGCCTTGGAGTGCTTATCGAATGAAACCGTAAACATCCTCCATGCAGTGCAGAATAATGAACGTGATTTCCAACACTGTATTTACAGGTGGATATTGAGGAAGTGTGACGGGTGCTCAGGAAACTGTGAGGGACAGTGTGCATTGTTTAGGTTTCGCGAATGGGTCAACCAAAAGCAAACCAGCTTCCAAACTGATAGTATATGGGTAAACCAACTTTTCTGTCATCTCCACTCTCCCTTGCTGGTTTGGTCATTGTGCACTTTGGTATTCTCAAATAGCTTCGAATATCCGAAGTGTCATTTATCTGGCACGAGTGATGCAAGAAGAATGACCTTGTTGCTGCAACTACAGTCAATTCAATCACTTCAACGTGAGTTCCCTTACGTCTTACGAGGAACTCCAACACAGGAGGACACTAGGCCCATAAAAGCCTGTGCTATGATTACCAACATATGGATGTTTGTCCATGCTATATCCTTTTAAAATGCTGAGTATCAAGCAAGGAACAGCACGTGCCATTTTAAGGTCTTTGGTGCGACTCAGCTGACCTCTTAGACTCAGAGCAAAGGCTTTAACCGATACGTCACTTCTTCTTCTTCGTTTGTATGCAGCACGAGTTTGCGGGGTAGCATCATTAGCTGGGGGTTGGGCTGTGTCGCTGATGCAATGCCCTCTGCTGATTAGGGCAGGAATTTGGAATTTGTTCATGGTGCCCGATAGTTTGCCTACTCTTCGCGAAGGACACCTTGGGATCATTAATGTGCACCGATGAATGTTGGCAGATGGGATGCCCATTTAACATCTATCCGAGGGATGGTGAGGACACACAACTATCCGAGTTGGACGTACATTGATGAGGATGTGAAACACCGGCATGACAGTTTATAGCTGGAAAAGGATACCGTGAGTGCACATATCTCAAGGCCATCCTGTCAGACCATAAATATGAAATGGGATCTAGTTGAACCACTCAACAGGTTGCTCAGTTTTCTTGGGGCATCAAACAATTTAATAGCAAAGCAATATTTTGCTCTCCCCAAAGTGCACCATGGGCTGCTCTCTTGGCTCTGACGACATATCAGCACATGAGCATTTTAGACATAACGGTCATACATGAGATATGTGGTGTCATATACCTGTAAATTTGGAAGATAAAAAACATGTACAGTCACGTGAAAAAGTAAGTACACCCCATGTAAAGTTTTGACTTTTTCAACATATTTCAACATACAGCTATTTGATCTTCATTTCAACAATATTGATAGATAAAGGTGACATAATATAACAGAAACATTTACATTTTGTAGTCCATTGTATAATTTAAAAACACATGAATGCAAATTTCGCATGTGGAAAAAGTAAGTGCACCCCTACATTTATCACTACTTTAAATACCTAAAATTAGAATCAGGTGCACCAGCTCAGGTGCAAATGATTAGAACATCGTTAGAGAGGATCTTGGAGGAACCTGTCTTATTTAAACCTCAGACATTTAGTTTGGTTTGCTCTTTGTTGTTGAAGTGTGCGGCGTCACCATGCCGAGATCAAAAGAGCTCTCTGAGGCCTTCAGAAAGAAGGTTATAGATGCCTACGAGTCTGGGAAGGGATTTAAAAAGATCTCCAAACAATTTGAAATCAATCATTCGACTGTCCGGAAGATCATCCACAAGTGGAGAAGATTCCAAACAACTGCCAACTTGTTCAGGCCAGGCCGCCCCAGCAGGTTCAGCCCAAGAGCAGACTGCAAGATGCTGAAAGAGGTCTCCAAGAACCCCAGAATGTCATCACAGGACCTACAGGTGCTCTTGCCACTGTTGATGTCAAAGTGCACGAGTCTCCCATTAGAAAGAGGCTGCCCAAATTTGATCTACATGGGAGGTGTGCCAGGAGGAAACCTTTGCTTTCCAGAAAGAACATCTGGGCAAGACTAAAGTTTGCCAATGAACACCTAGGCAAAGACCAGCACTTCTGGAACAATGTGCTCTGGACAGATGAGTCAAAGGTAGAGCTATTTGGCCACAGTACCAGAAGACATGTTTGGCGAAATCCAAAGACAGCATTTGACCACAAGAACCTGATACCAACTGTAAAGCATGGTGGTGGAAATATTATGGTTTGGGGCAGCTTTGCTGCATCAGGGCCTGGGAAGCTCACCATCATAGAATCCACTATGAATTCTTCATTGTACCAGAGGGTGCTTGAGGATAATGTGAGGCCATCTGTCGGAAAGTTGAAGCTCAACCGAAGGTGGACCTTGCAACATGACAATGACCCTAAACATACCAGTAAATCCACCAAGGAATGGCTGAAAATAAAGAAATGGAGGGTTCTGGAATGGCCAAGTCAAAGCCCGGATCGAAACCCCATCGAGATGTTGTGGGGTGATATGAAACGAGCTGTGCATGCAAGAAACCCCTCAAACATCGCACAGCTGAAAGAATTCTGCATGGAGGAGTGGGCAAAAATTTCTCCCAGTCGATGTCAGAGACTGGTAGACAGTTATAAGAAACGCCTACTTGAGGTTCTTTCTGCCAAAGGGAGCAATACCACCTATTAGAGCCAAGGGTGTACTTACTTTTTCCACATGCGAAATTTGCATTTAGGTTTATTTAAATTATACAATGGACTACAAAATGTAAATGTTTCATGATATTTGTTATATTATATCACCTTTATCTATCAATATTGTTGAAATGAAGATCAAATAGCTGTATGTTGAAATGTGTTGAAAAAGTCAAAACTTTACATGGGGTGTACTTACTTTTTCACAAGACTGTATTTGCTGCATAAAAGCATGGTTTTGTATTGAAGTGCAAATATAGCTCAAACTATTCGTACACCAATCAGGAAATGTCTACCATCTGAGATGCCCATGACAAATAGCTGGAGACAATCTGTCCAGGTGATCATAAAGTGTTTAGACAATTGATTGAGGATTAAGCTTTTCTGGAATAGTGTGTAACCTATGCAACAGCTCTGCACTTACTGTTGTTGCTTATTACATGCAAAATCGAAATTTTTTCAAGTATATTGGTCGGTTGCATTTGTGGTTCTGTCTGTCTGTCTGTTTGTCTGTTTGTTACTTGCCGGAAAAGATCGGTTGGTTTGTCTGTCTGTCTGTCTGTGCTCAGCACTATGTCCACACCGTTGCACATGGAATCGCCAAACTTTACACACATATTTGTCTTGCTCTGGAATAGACTGTGCCCAATTGATGACGTCATCGGTCACGTGGTTCGGCCGCCATCTTGGAAAAACGGAAAACTTTGCACGTCAATATCTCCGAAAGTGCTGAATAGAAAAAATTGAGACATGGCTCATTGTAAAGAACTCTCCATGGGGAATAAAATATGTTCATGATGATGTCATAGGTGCCTCCATTATGTCGTCATAATTCGACAAGTACAAAACTTCATCCGATCAAGATGAAATTTCTTGAGCATAATCAAGGAATAAATTTATTTAGAAAACAAATAATGATGACGTCATCGGTCACGTGGTTCGGCTGCCATATTTGTCCAAAATAGCCGATAAAAAAGTACATTCCGGCAAGTCCTCGGTCTCTGACCGATTTTTCATCTGTTTGTTACTTGCAAAATCGAGGATTTTTCAAGTATATTGGTCGGTTGTGTTTGTGGTTCTGGCTGTTTGTCTGTCTGTCTGTTTGTTTGTCTTTCTGTTTGTCACTGGCCTACAGGTCACAATTTTCAACCGATCTTCACGAAACTTCACGAAATGGTAGAGTTGGTAAAAAGCAAGAAGCCTTTTGTTTTTGGGGTCAATAGGTCAAAAGGTCAACATCGGCCAAAGGTCACCAACTTTGCTAAATTTCTAAAATCCTCAATTTTCATCCAATTGACTTGAAATTTGAAGAGGACTTGCATATTTAGTCATTGAATTCAACCACCAAGTATTCTTGAGGTCAACATAGGCCAAAAGGTCAACATAGGCCAAATTTATAAAATCCTCAATTTTCATCCATTTGACTTGAAATTTGAAGAGGATTTGCATATCTGGTCACTGAATTCAACCACAAATTATATTTTAGGTGAACATAGGTCAAAAGGTCAACATAGGCCAAAAGGTAAACATAGGCCGATTTTCTAAAATCCTCAATTTTCATCCAATTGACTTGAAATTTGAAGAGGACTTGCATATCTGGTCACTGAATTCAACCACCAAGTATATTTGAGGTCAACATAGGCCAAAAGGTCAACATGAGCCACATTTCTAAAATCCTCAATTTTCATCTGATTGACTTGAAATTTGAAGAGGCCTTGCATATCTGGTCACTGAATTCAGCCAACAAGTATACTTTAGGTCAACATAGGCCAAAAGGTCAACATAGGCCAAATTTCTAAAATCCACAATTTTCATCCAATTGACTTGAAATTTGAAGAGGACTTGCATATCTGGTCACTGAATTCAACCACGTATTATATTTTAGGTAAACACAGGCCAAAAGGTCAACATAGGCCAAATTTCTAAAATCACCAATTTTCATTTGATTGACTTGAACTTCTAAGAGGATTTATATATACTAGGGCATGCCCGTACTATATATATATCTAAAATTATATCCCCCCCCCTCTATTTACATGAAATGGTTTGGTCCAAAGCGAACGGCTTGCGAGTACGGTGACAATCCCCCCCCTCTATTTACATGAAATGGTTTGGTCCAAAGCGAACGGCTTGCGAGTACGGTGACAATCCCCCCCCTCTATTTACATGAAATGGTTTGGTCCAAAGCGAACGGCTTACGGAGTTTGGTAAAGAAATCGCCATAGCGTGCACAAACGCGCAGGAAAGCGAAAGAATCGCAAAGTAGTTTTAATTAGTTTTAAAACATAGTTTAACGCCAACATAGTTTGCCAACGTGAAATAAATGAATACGCTCTCAAATGTGCCGTCCGAGGCAGAGTCTGTTCGCCACGTTCGGCACACGTGATAGCTCGCTGCTCTCTGATTGGTTGAATCGTTTTTTGGACATAGCTCGCTAACTACTTGTCCGATTAATATGAAACCTTGAAAAGGCACATCCTCGGGTCCCCAGCAATATACCTGGCAAGTTTAAAGTATATCGGACCCGTGGTTGTCGAGAAACAGCGGTCACAGACATACAGACATACATACATACATACACACAGAGATTACTGGAATTATAGACTAGGGCATGCCCGTACTATATATATATCTAAAATTATATCCCCCCCCTCTATTTACATGAAATGGTTTGGTCCAAAGCGAACGGCTTGCGAGTACGGTGACAATCCCCCCCTCTATTTACATGAAATGGTTTGGTCCAAAGCGAACGGCTTGCGAGTACGGTGACAATCCCCCCCCTCTATTTACATGAAATGGTTTGGTCCAAAGCGAACGGCTTGCGGAGTTTGGTAAAGAAATCGCCATAACGTGCACAAACGCGCAGGAAAGCGAAAGAATCGCAAATTAGTTTTAATTAGTTTTAAAACATAGTTTAACGCCAACATAGCGGCAACATAGTTTGCCAACGTGAAATAAATGAATACGCTCTCAAATGTGCCGTCCGAGGCAGAGTCTGTTCGGCACGTTCGGCACACGTGATAGCTCGCTGCTCTCTGATTGGTTGAATCGTTTTTTGGACATAGCTCGGTAACTACTTGTCCGATTAATATGAAACCTTGAAAAGGCACATCCTCGGGTCCCCAGCAATATACCTGGCAAGTTTCAAGTATATCGAACCCGTGGTTGTCGAGAAACAGCGGTCACAGACATACAGACATACATACATACATACATACATACATACACACAGAGATTACTGGAATTATAGATAGACTAGGGCATGCCCGTACTATATATATATCTAAAATTATATCCCCCCCCTCTATTTACATGAAATGGTTTGGTCCAAAGCGAACGGCTTGCGAGTACGGTGACAATCCCCCCCCCCCTCTATTTACATGAAATGGTTTGGTCCAAAGCGAACGGCTTGCGAGTACGGTGACAATCCCCCCCCTCTATTTACATGAAATGGTTTGGTCCAAAGCGAACGGCTTGCGAGTACGGTGACAATCCCCCCCCTCTATTTACATGAAATGGTTTGGTCCAAAGCGAACGGCTTGCGGAGTTTGGTAAAGAAATCGCTATAGCTCGGTAACTACTTGTCCGATTAATATGAAACCTTGAAAAGGCACATCCTCAGGTCCCCAGCAATATACCTGGCAAGTTTCAAGTATATCGGACCCGTGGTTGTCGAGAAACAGCGGTCACAGGCAAACATACAAACATACAAACATACAAACATACAAACATACAAACATACACACAGAGATTACTGGAATTATAGATAGATGATCACTGAAACCACCAAGTATACTTGAGGTCAACATAGGCCAAATTTCTAAAATCCTCAATTTTCATCCATTTGACTTGAAATTTGAAGAGGACTTGCATATCTGGTCAATGAATTCAACCACCAAGTATTTTTGAGGTCAACATAGGCCAAATGGTCAACATAGGCCGAATTTCTAAAATCCTCAATTTTCATCCAATTGACTTGAAATTTGAAGAGGTCTTGCATATCTGGTCACTGAATTCAACCACCAAGTATTATTGAGGTCAACATAGGCCAAAAGCTCAACATAGGCCAAATTTCTAAAATCCTCAATTTTCATAAAATTGACTTGAAATTTGAAGAGGACTTGCATATCTGGTCACTGAATTCAACCACAAATTATATTTTAGGTGAACATAGGTCAAAAGGTCAACATAGGCCAAAAGGTCAACATAGGCCAAATTTCTAAAATCCTCAATTTTTATCCAATTGACTTGAAATTTGAAGAGGACTTTCATATCTGGTCACTGGATTCAACCACCCAGTATTTTTGAGGTCAACATAGGCCAAATGGTCAACATAGGCCAAATTTCTAAAATCCTCAATTTTCATCCAATTGACTTGAAATTTGAAGAGGACTTTCATATCTGGTCACTGGATTCAACCTACAAGTATCTTTGAGGTCAACATAGGCCAAAAGGTCAACATAGGCCAAATTTCTAAAATCCTCAATTTTCATCTGATTGACTTGAAATTTGAAGAGGACTTGCATATCTGGTCAATGAATTCAACCACCAAGTATATTTGAGGTCAACGTCGGCCAAAAGGTCAAGATAGGCCAAATTTCTAAAATCCTCAATTTTCATCCGATTGACTTGAAATTTGAAGAGGACTTGCATATCTGGTCACTGAATTCAACCACCAAGTATTTTTGAGGTCAACATAGGCCAAAAGGTCAACATAGGCCGAATTTATAAAATCCTCAATTTTCATCCGATTGACTTGAAATTTGAAGAGGACTTGCATATCTGGTCGCTGAATTCAACGACCTAGTATATTTGAGGTCAACATAGGCCAAAAGGTCAACATAGGCCAAATTTCTAAAATCCTCAATTTTTATCCAATTGACTTGAAATTTGAAGATGACTTGCATATCTAGTCACTGAATTCAACCACCAACTATTTTTGAGGTCAACATCGGCCAAAGGTCACCAACTTTGCTAAATTTCTAAAATCCTCAATTTTCATCCGATTGACTTGATATTTGAACAGCATTTGCACATCGAGTCACTAAATAGGGAAACTAACTATTTTTGAGGTTGAAAGGTCAAAGGTCAACTCATGGTCAACCTTACAAAATCATCATTTTTTATCTGAAAAATCGTCACTTTTCTTCCTGTTGACCCGAGCTTTGATCAAGATTGTCAATTTTAATCTGGATGAAATGGACAATTTGCTGTATAAATGGAATTTTTTTTCTTTGGGGTGGGGGGCGGATTTTGAAAGTATCGTGCTCAGCATTACGACTTCTTGTTAAAATTTTGTTAAAGCTAATCCCCTCTCCATTTTTTTTTGTGTGTACAAAGTCGAGGCTCATGGAAGAGTTACAACACAGAATGGATCAGGGCGCAACAGAACAAAGGAAACAGCAGAAAGAGAGGGAGGATATGCCAACAACAGGGTTCACGGAGAGAATAGAAGGAGACTTACAAACAAGGTGTATGGGTATCGACGAGGGGTAGGGGAGAACACAAGGGTGGGGGGGGGGGGGGCGGAGGACAAGATGGATACACAAGCAAAACTTTTTGGGGAGGGTGTGGGTGTTATTTAATGGGTGTTGAAAAAGGGTTAGGGGTGCTTTAATGGGTGACGAATAGATCATGGTTTTGGATTGGGGATGACCTCGGATGTTGGTGATCAGCTGTCTTGAAAACCTGGAGGGAAGAGTGAGATTGAAGAGAATGTGGAAGTTGTTTCCACAGGCGGGAAAAAAGAGGAACGAATGAGGGGAGGTGAGCAGTGATCCTGGATTTTGGGAGTTTCACCAGAAGGGGGTTGATGGTGGACTGTGATGGACTCTGCAGATACCTGGGGGGAGAGGTGTGGGAAGGACAAAGCATGGATAGGGCAAAGGGTGCAAGACCAGAAAGAAGGTGGTAGAAGACAGAGAGATCATCGACCTGCCGGCAATGGCAGTGGTAGGCCCGTAGACTCAGCTTCTTTGTGAGATATTCTAATGATCCCACGGCCTTGGTTTCCACAACGTCAAGCTGAGCAAGGTGTGAGACCTTTGAAGCACATCGACAAAAGTGGTTTAGATTTGTTTTGATTTCAAGAATATTTTCCCCAAAGATAGAGCAAAATGACGAGGGCTAAACCGAGCCCATAAAGGACAAAGAATACCTCGAGCAATTACTGTGTGTGTAACACTTTTGAAGCACATGCAAGCAGGCTTAAATGTCTTAACCAAAGAACAAGGTTCTTGTTAAACAGTGCACTGCCTGCTCAATGTAAACAAGACGGACAGTTGGAATTTCATACCCGTGATGTCTAACCAGAGTTTAGGAAAAGAGAGGCTGTTATGATAACAAATGAGTTATCCAGACACTCACTGTCCAACTTTGTCCCCACTTCCTCACCTACTGCATGGCCGCAGTTTTAGCACTTGCAAATCACGTGAACTTCATTCCCATATGTTTGTAGCCTTGGCATCATTACCCTGCTCGTTCCTTTACCTCTCCAGAACTTTCAACATATTTAATCCATGATTTTCATGATTCATTTTATGTTCGAAATTTGAAATGGTTCTCCAATTTCATGTGCACAAAGAACTGCACATAATGCATGGACAGGAAACTTCTGACAATGCACGGACTCAGGTTTGACTCGGACCGATGTCTCAGCAGATTTGTGTGTGTGTGTGTGTGTGTGTGTGTGTGTGTGTGTGTGTGTGTGTGTGTGTATTGTTATCTCCAAATGTGGGTTTCAGAAGGTGGAATGGAGACCTCCCAGGTCTCAATGTATCCACGTTCGTGCGTGCACTTATGTGTATGTGTGTGGGTGCATGCACAGCATAAGCTCTGGTCATCGTGTCAGCGAACAAGATCACTTTTTCCCCTTTTTTTTGGTGAGTGTAGCCTTGAAAAAATGGGGTTGATTGTATAACCGAGTCCGAACTTTTAGGAGGAATTGGATAGGCCGGCCATTGTGAGTTTGTTTGCAGTGCAAATACAGCCACTTAGTGCAGCGTGGGATAACCATTTCATAAATCTGAATGTGTGTCTGTGTGTATACACATAAATACATACATTTTGTGACAGAAGTAGAAAAGTACAAATCCAGAATTATACTTTGATGCTTTTGCTCGATAAGTTTTCAAAATGGATTCACTGACTGACATTCGGCACACATTGATGAATCACCCTGCCTGTGAAACACCGTGATGGCAGTTTATAGCTGGGTCAGGATTCAAATCCTGACGAGGCAGCCTAGAGGCGAGTGTGCTTACCGCTAGGTGAACCCGATCAGCACACACACACACACACACACACACACACACACACACACACACACACACACACACACACACACACACACACACACACACACACACACACATATATATATATATATATATATATATATATATATATTGTTACAGACGTGGCTTGGATGTTATTTACCGAGCGGTTTTATGGTATGACCACGTCTGCACAAGTTACCCGATTGTGCCCGAACGTTGACTAGTCGCGCGATGCTGGCTCAATAAGAAAAAGAAGACACCCGGCTGGATTACAATAACACAATACGACACCAATGTTTCAATTCTCAAGACCTCCGGAGGAGATTATATTCGTACGGAAAGGTCAGATTACAAGGGCTAGAGGTATAATCACAGAAAGACAGGCACTTAGACACACTCTTATATTAACCCCGGACAGACGACAGACAAACGGGACAACGGCTGACTCACACGGGGGTTGATGACAGGAAAGCGGGTATCGATGGCTCCAGGTCCTCCTGGGCTCGGGGCAGGGTACAGTACGGTCCGGTCCGGTCCAAAGATGCGGGGAGGTATCGTCGCGCTGGGGGTGGCGGTGGCTTCTCTCTCCAAGCTGAGGCGCATCTGACGTCACATCCGGCGCGGGGCCGCGTATATCCGGCGGGGAGTGACACGCCCTCGGCTCGTTAGCTCCGCCCCAGATGGAATCGGCACGTTGCTTCTCATTGGGTGCGTGGGGGGGTTACTGGCTCCGCCCCTGACGAGGAGCTGACAGCCAGCCCCTTCGGGGTAACGCCGTGGAGCGCATGGTCATGGCGGGTAACCGAGCCGGTGTGAGGACGCACACTCCCCGCCCCTCTGTTGTTGTAGTCGTAGTTGTAGTTGTAATTGTTGTTGTAGTTGTTGTTATTGTTGTTGTTTGGGGAAGAAGATGGGAGGAGGTATGGGAAAGGTCCTAAACTCACTACTGATGCCATATAATCACATTCTGGTGCAACGAAGAGTCATAATTAATGGAAACGAGGCCTTAACTGACATAGATTAAGAATAACTAGGAAGATGTCCGAAAGTTGTCTACGTGTGGTGCGGTGGACCTGGGCACGACATTTAATGGGGGAATAAGGGGAAGGTCGGCTCTACTGATTGTTATTTACATGCAATGGGACTAGGGAATGGGGGATTGGGGAAAGTTGGGGAGTATTGGAGAAAATAGGGGAATATTTACAAGCGGATATGGAGGCCAAATTCCATATTCGCAACATTGCACCCTTCTCTACCCTCGGGGCGTCCCGACCCGATAAATTTTTACCTACTTTAGTGTGGCACGCAATGTAGTTCCCTCTACTATTAACTCTACCCTGAGTGCGACAGTTTTACAGATATTCACAAATGAGTAAATATGTCCCCCTGCGACGTTGCACCCTTCTCCTCACAGAAACACACCCACAGGATAACCGAATCCGGAAAGAATTCTCAAACTAAACATACAGCCGGTAGGGAGCATTATTTACAAGATTACGCTGATATCTACACTACGATCCAGGACCTGTCTTTGGAGGAACACATGCAGATGTTATGCATAGAGAGAGCGCGCTTGCCAACATCGATACACCAACCCACGAGTGCTCTGTGGCCGACGGCCTTTAATAACGTGCAGAGCACCCTTTCCCAGCATCAAAAGCACCACCCCACCACCAATCGGTGCAGTCACCATTGTTCAATGATTAAAAATAAATGCGACAACCCCTAACCCTGCAGGTGTCTCTTGCTCTTCGTGTGGCCTTCAGTGGTGTTAATTAACAGTGGTTCACCTTTATGGCATAGGTGCCACGTTGACCCATAGGTCCATCCCCGGGTGGTGCTTGGCCGCAAACGAACTGCGGTCCATTGTGGGTGGCCACAAACATTGCGGTCCATATGGTGTATCGATCCCGGCAGCAAACAGCGAAAGTGCAGGCCCACAACTGCACAGCCAGCACCTCTCTCTCCTCTCTCTCTACCCCAAAGCCAGATCCTCGGAGGTGGGAGACAAAAGAAGCAGACAAGTGAGTAAGGTGGTAAGGGCGCAAAAGTGCACGCAATGTAAGGTGATGCACACTGGGGGCACATGGGAACCAGGTGAGACAGGTACGTTCCTATCGTACGCTCCCCCCCCCCCCCCACCAGGTAACCTACATGGCCCCTCCCTTACCCCTTACTGTATCCACCAAACACAACACTACCCATAAACATCTACTTTACAAATCAACAAACATCCCTACTGTCTTCCCCGTTCCTCCCATAAACCAAATTCGTCTTCTCTCCCTCCTAACCAATCAAATTTGCCATTTTCAACTTTCATCATAATTTGCCATCTTCAACTCAACATCAAAATTTGCCATTACCAATTCATCATCAGTCCCTCCTAGGGAGGGAGAGATGGAATCACCCCAATGTCTCATCCACGTCGTGATGCGTCTCACCAATCCACACAGCAATTCTCATTTCCTGCAACAAAACAAAGAAAACACAGGTGTGGAGTCATCATCATCACCACAGGTAAGTGGCTGCGTATGGTGCGACAGGTTCATCAATCCTAACTATTTCCTAAGTGACTTTAACAACTTTACACTACCCGGGGTCTTTCTCCGGCCAAACCATTGGCCCTCTTACACTATGGGTTCTAAAAACCAATTCCCATTGGCCAAACTGTGGTGCTCTTCAATTTGGGGTCTCACTCCCCCGATTCATCTCCCGGTGCCCTCGCACAATTTCTGGGCTGTGGCGTGTACCTCTCCCAGTGGGTCTACCCACCTGCACACCTCCACCACTGCAGTTGCCTCCGAGCTTACCTGCTCCTTACCCTAACCTAACTACCTGGGGAAGGCCCTCTGGCACTCTCCCCACTCGGTGCCCTCTCTGGCACTGGGCTGCCCGATCCACACCCGGGATCCTCAGGCACCCACTCACAACTACCGGCTCCCAGAGCCCACCTGCGGCCTCACCTGGCCGACATCCTCACAGTGGTGGAGTGCCCAACCAACTACACACACTAACAGGCTACACGCCCAGCCATTTCCACAACACTAATGCACCCATCCACAACACCATTCTGCAACCGCACCACAAATGCCAATATCCAACCACAATTTACCTATACCCTCTACCTAACACTTACACTACCCGCCCCGGGTACTCGTGAAAGGGGTCCACTCTTCCCCCATCCACTCCTTCGCACCATGCACACCACTTCGTACCACTTACTCCAACTTTCTCCACACACCTGTACTTGCACACCTGTGCTCTCACACCTGGTGCCACCGGCACCCTTCTCTCCCCAAGCGCATTCGCGCTGATCCACAACACTCACTACTCATACACTGCTCCACACACCTGTCCAGTTGCACACCTGTGCAATCACACCTGTTCAATCCTCACACACACAGCATCATCTCAGCTAACTACTCCCTTCTGAAACTTGCGCTTCCCAGTCGTCCCTTTAACTATTGCGCTCCCTCGTCATTATCAACCACACTAAACTACCTGCGTCCCCACTACAGGTATCAGTCACTAACTAACCTTAACGTTACCTACTGTCATCTTCGCTAGATCCCTACACACAATATCCTAACCCACCCGGGCTAGTTTTCACTGCCATACACCCCATAAGCTATTGCTCCTTTGCCCCACACCTGTGAGGGATGGTGGATTTGCCATCCCACCACATCGGGGGTCTCTCACTACCAATTTTGCACATCAAATTTCAACAAATTAAAAATTTGCCAATCACTGCCCATCATCTGCCAATCACTACTGCCAATCCCTTGCCAATCATCAAATTTTGTTTTTCTCTAATTTTGGGTCCAAAACACTAACCTCATCACCCAGTCGACTCACTAATACCTCTCGGTGCGCCAATTCCCGTCCAAAGCCCGGCTTCGTAAAGCCAAGCAATGGATGCTGGTTGTTTTGTGCCAGCGGCTGGACACGTCCCGCATTCGGTGCAGGGACGGGGGCTTACCCGTGCCGAGATCCCACGCATCACCTCGGCGTGGAGCCATCCAATGTCCCGATCTCGACCTGCCGGAATGCCTCAACAAAAAGTGGTCGCCATGACGACCCTTCCTATCCTGCCACCCGCTCCGCCTGGTGGAGCACGGACGCGGCCGTTCAAAGCGAGGCCCAGCACGCACCGAGGGCCCGATTCGGCTATAAGTCGTTCTAAACTCTACCCCGTCTAACGTCGATGCTTCACCTGCATGCTTACATCCCGCAGCCCGTTCCTTGCTCACACATCCAGCTGTGCCCATGCTCCTCGTACCCTTCCTTACACACCCAGGTACCCTCATTCCACTCACAGCCTTGGTCACACACCTGACCACCGAACACTTTGGCACACATTCGTCGCTCGCACACCTCACCAATACACCGCTTCGCACCCCCTCCTCGGTCACCTCCTCTGTGACAATCACAGGTGTGCCCTCATTCGCACACCCAACCACGTGCCTCACCACCAACTCCAGCGTGCATTCCCACTCACGCTCTACCATTCCAGGTGTGCATCCTTCCATCCCAGGTGTACATCCTCGCTCACCTGTCACAACTAACTCACGCTCCATGTCACTCTCACTACTTTCACCTCCATTCCTGACAGCGCACTCACCCTTACTCTTGACAGCACACTCTTTCCCCATGCACCTGTCTGTCACACACCTTTCTCGCGCACACTCTCCCGTTACACCCTCTGTAACACTCACCACAGGTGGACACTCTTCCTTACTTCTGACAGCGCACTCTTTCCTCATGCACCTGTCTGTCACACACCTTTCTCGCGCACACTCCTGCGCACACTCTCCCGTCACACCCTCTGTAACACTCACCACACCACGCTTCCATGTGCTCCCTCGCACACGCGCTACGACCGACTCACTCTCGCCAGCACACTCACTCCTTGGCACGCACTTTTTCCTCACACACCCCAGAGTCGGACTTTCTTGCACACCTCCATTTTCGCACACCAGACCTGTCGCACACTTCACCAACGGCCTCTCACGAACACCCGGGTCTATCTCGACCCCCAAGCTTATTAAATCCCCTGGCGCATCATACGCACGACCATATTGGTCACCACTTACACCGGGTCCTCTTCCTCTTCGCTTCTCCTCCATCACCTGCGAATCCCTCATCCAGTTAATGAGCACATCACGATCCAAACACAGACTTTGGACCAATTCTTTTATCTCCTCTTTTATCTCTTTGTTATCCCCTCTCCGTCGCTTCTTAATTTCGCTCACCCCTTCTTCCACTTCTTCTAATTTGTGCCTCACCTCTTTTATTCCCCGGTACGTCTCCTCAAGCTCATCCTCTAAGGCTACCTTGACCGTTTCCATGTGCGTCCTCACCTGCCGGTCCTTCGTCTCCATTACCTCTATCACCTCGTCCAACCTCGTTGTCAGTCCCTCACGTACCATCTGACATTCCCTCTTCGTCGCTACCAAGTCATCTTTTAGTTCTTTCTGTGTCGCCTTTAAACCTCCTAATACCGCAGTGTTCCTTTGAACCTGCTCCGTTAGTCCTTTTTGTCCCTCTGTCAGCTGTTCCACCTCCTGCGTCAGGCCCTCTATGCCCCCTTGTAACTTTACAGTCCCCTTTCTCACCTCTTTCTCCATGTGCTCCTTACAGTGCCTCACCTCCTCGCGCACTCCTCCGACCTCCTCACTCACACCTCTTCTGATCTCCTCTCCCATCACTTGCATCTCCTGCCCAGATGCCACCCTCATCTGCTCCATTTCCTCCCTGTGAGCATCCAGTTTGGTTTCTACCCCCATTCTGACCCCCTCTATCTGCTGCCCCATTTGGTTAACTTCCCTTTCCGCTTGGTCCCTCATGTCCCTCAATTTGCCTTCCATACTGTTTTCTAACCCCTCTAACCCATTTTTCACTCCCTCTATCTGATTCTCCTGGGCAGCCATTCTATTTTCTACCCCCTCTAACCCCTTTTGCATCCCTTCCATTTGATTCTCTTGAGCGGCCATTCTGTTTTCTACCCCCGTTAACCCATGTTTCACCTCTTTTATCCCGTTGTCTAACCCCTCAAAATTATTGTCTAACTTCCCAAATTTCTTGTCTAACTTCTCAAAATTATTGTCTAACCCCTCACTGGTACCCCTCGCTTCGTCCCTCATTACCCCCATTTGCTCACTCTGAGCATCCATCCGGTTCCCCATTACCCCCATTTGGTCCTCCAATCGCTCACCCAATCGCTTACTATCAGCCCTCATTTGCTCACTATTAGCCCTCATATCGTCCTTCTGCAGGTTGAGGGACGCCTGCATTTGCGCCATAAATTGCTCCATGAGGGCCTGCATTTGGGCCATCCCTCCCACTTGTGCAGCGGGTGCGGCCGCCGTAGCTACTTGCGAGGCGCCATTTCGCGCGCCCGTTACCTCGTGCGTGACGACGCTATTTTGCGAATCTGCTACCCCCGCTGTTTCGCTCTCCTCACGTGTCTCAATTTGGTCCTGGACCGACCCTGCTTCACTCTCCCCTACCGGACCCCAGCCGTCTTGATCCGCCATAGCGCGACTTTCAAAATTCGGGTTTTGTAAAACAAAACGAATTTCGGCCGCTCCAAATTTTGACCAAATTTTTTTTTTTCCTCTATTCGTTTTTTTTTCTTCAAAATTTGGTCGGGCCTCGAATCTCACTCCCAGACACCAATTGTTACAGACGTGGCTTGGATGTTATTTACCGAGCGGTTTTATGGTATGACCACGTCTGCACAAGTTACCCGATTGTGCCCGAACGTTGACTAGTCGCGCGATGCTGGCTCAATAAGAAAAAGAAG